>NC_133654.1:241029977-241329977 GCF_009905375.1 Apium graveolens
AAACAACCGAGCGATAGTTCTATTTAGGAAACTATACAACTTAATAAGGAAAGTAAGGATTTATTTTCCTACATCCTCGATGTGGTACACTAGATAGGGAAGTTGAAAAAAATATAGTTTAAGAAATTCAACCTAACACTCGTGTTTTGCTAAAAAACTATCACATGACTTCCTCTATTTATCATTTTTCACATTACATATATGGTACCTTTCTATTTATTCTAATATACTTCACTTCTCGTTTTCAATGTGGTACCAAGATAGGTAGGGAAAAAATAAAAGTTAACAAGGAACATATACTCAATAACATATATCAACCCTTTTAAAACTCACACCATTAGCTCATCATCTTCGTACTTCTACTATTAAAATTTTATAGTCAGTTCTTCTATATATGCTCAGTCTTCTTTTCTTCCTCTTGCCGATATGGGTTGTGAATCTCCTTTTTATTACCTAAGATGCATATATCCCACATTGATTAGAGAATGAGACCAACCTTCCTCCAATGCCTATATACCCAACTTAGCTTTAGTTTCTACTTAGAAAACTTAAAACTTTCTCTTGCCTTCAATATAGCCAATTAAATTTGGTTTTAAAGTTTTAATTTAAAGAGAAATAGATAATTTCTCATAATCAAGTAAAAATTAGAGTTTTAAGGTTTAACTAGACTTTACCAAGTCCCACATTGATGAGATATAAAAGATGTAACATCTCTTCCTTTATAAAATCCAAGGCTATGAAGCCAACACTTCAAAATAAACCAACTATGACTTGTATCTTTACTTTTGAATAATTCTCTTTATCCTACATCCGGAAGGTTTTGCAAGAGATCTTCTCTCAACTCTATATAATGGGACTTGCAATAAACTTAAAAATCATACTAGATTTGAAAGCTATTATAGCTTTTAGTCTACATCCACTTAGTCCTACATCAAGAAGGTGTGAAACTAACCAAGATACTTGCTCTATAAAAAGAGCTCTACTACTAATTTTATTTTCAAGGCAACATTTTCACTTTCAAGTGCAATGTTCCTTCCTACTAGGCTTTGTCTTCCTCGTCCTATCACTTCGGTCTGTTTCCCTTTTAATTTTTTTTATGGGAGCTCGACATATTTGAGCAAACCAACAATACACAAGATAAAATTTAAAATTTAATCAAATATTTTATAATATGCATAATACTTGTAAAAATAATATAAGCACATAAATTTATTTTACTTAATTATAATTCGTCGGGATATTACATACTCTACCAAACGTCAATGCTCTAATTCATAATTGAAATTACCAATTTTCAGTATCCCAAAAATTAGAAATATCAATTCTTTAATTTATCAAATTTGAGCGTCCTCAAATTGAAAATTCATTTTGATCTAGTTACTTAATTTCAGCGTCCTCAAATTAGCAACTTAACCGTAATTTTTGAAGTCATTGATTTTGGTGCCCATTTAGACTCAGCATTTTTCACCAAATCTGAGTCTTTTCTCACGTGCCCGATTCGACAAACTGGACCTACTTATATATCATACTATTAGGCACATTTTCAATAAAAATACAGTCAACCATATTTAGATCAATTTTTCACTCACTTTTGTTCGGGTACACGAACCTTTTCAAGGCACCCTCACAATATAGGGATTTCAAAGGTTCCACGTTTGAACTACATTAATAATCTGAACATCATACTCATCTTCTTTCAGTTTAGGTTCATCCTGGATTAACCTCATAAAGTTTAAGGTGGTCAAGTAGAATAACAATGTTTTCTCTACCTCTTGAAAATCAGCCCACTGACTGAATTTCTCCAATTTTTCCGCATGAGCGGTTACCGATACAGCCGTATTTGGCACCGCAAGGGTCACCGTATTAGGCACTATCTCATCAGTCTTATGTCCATCACTAAACAATAAGCTGGTTCCTAACTCCCGTCATCACAAATGCACGAAAAAATATAATATTAAATAACCCACATTCGGTGATTCTCGATCACCCGATGTGTTAGGGTTAATTAACCCACGTTTAATTCAATTATCAACAAACAAAATTGATATCAATATTGTCGTATTAGGTATCTCTTAGACTAACATAATAAGAGTATACTCACATTAACACAAAAAAATAATTTAACCGGGGACAAATCCAATCAGAAAAATTAATTTTGTGCCGACCTCAAATCTATACTTTTTAAGTACCAAGTCTAATGAGTTTTTTTTATTCCTCGAATATTTCACATATTATTAGAACAAGTAATTAATTAATTAATTAATTAATCAACTAAAACCAATAATTAAAAGCTGAACTAGGCCTGTCAAAAGTGACGAAGCCTCTCACCACAATATCCTATAACAACTTGTCCGCATGCATACTCGATTAATTTTTTTTTCTGAGACATATTAACCAGGCCGAACCTCTAAATATGCTCAATTAAATAAAACCATCAATTACATGTACATCATTTTAAATCGGCGAGTTTAAAATATAAAATCTAAAAAATAATTGACAGCTTTTAGCTAATATAAAATCACGTACAAAATTTTCCACCAAACCAATGGTACACCTGGCAGAAATAACACCACCTCAAATGATAATTATGCATGCAACCCAACAAAACTTAATCCAATGTCAACTTATAAACCAGGTCATTCAAACTTTATCATGGCTATCATCTTCTTTGGGCAGATCTTCCAACCTTTTCATGAACTGCGCCCTTCGTACCCAAGTTGAATTAATTATTAAACTAAATTAGAACATATCAAATGATAAATAATATCTTTTTAAAAAATATTAAAAAAAAATATTACCATAACACTAAACGACAAGGTTAAAAAAATAACCGCATGTCAAGCATAAAGCAATTAAAAAATGCAAGCTGGTTGCACCCACAAAAAAATTGGGGACAATTTAAGTTATTTAAATAACCACTCTACTTTTTACGGATGAAAATACTATTCGTGAATCGTGAGTATTATCTTATCCCTGTCATGGGGCACTATTAAGTTTTTCTTTACAAATAGATACAGTAAATATCTAGATAAGAGCAATTTAGCACACCCAGCCAGATTTTAAACCGAAATAACACTCACTTGACAATAAAATATAATCAAGTATATAACTTACATGAAAGCTATATCCATTTATAAGCTATTAACATGAGAAAAACTAGTAATCATAAACATCGTAACCATGAAAAATATACAATTCTAGCAAAATAAATATCATTTATTCAAAAAGTGTACACGCAATCATGGCCGATTCAAAAGTGGGATGACAAAATCGACGGTCTTCATGTTATCTGTGTGTATAAATAACCCAAGTAGCACCAAGTAATACACATGATGACTCATACATCTAGTTAATCTCAAATAGATGTACAAGACATGAAAAAGGAAATCACTAATATCAATATATATAACATGGCCTTTTTTTCATACCATACAAGCAAATTATAGCATCCTGAACAAAATTTTAAAAAAAAAAAGTTCATCACTTTGATTAATTTTTTCCCAATAAATCATAAGATTACAATGAAGCAACTAAGTTAAACAAGATACCATGAATCAGGAGACTAACAATATCACAGTGTCTTAAAAAAACTATACTCCCGAAATATAATTCGAACAAATTATTTAATCAATTAAACTAATTGATATAATTAAGCTTATCTGTTTTAAGCTTGTAGGAGTATAATTCGAGAATTACCTTAAATCAAAATTAGATTAATGAAAATATCAGAAAATAATCGAAACACGTGAAAATCACATTATTCTTAAAATCAATAAACCCCTTCTCATGGTACTTGAAGGTGTTGACTTCTGTTTTCCGGTATACAACGAATCAAGGTGATCTTAAGCACTTGAGATCCACCTCCTATGAATCAAATAAATACGGTTTCTATTTCCAATAAACTCTCTAACAATATTTAAAACAAATTAACCTCAAGTTCTTGTGAGATTCTTCTCTCTGACTCCTTCTTCTTTAATCAAGAAGACAAAATCTCTTATATAGGGGTAAACATAAAATGTAACTTACATATATCTTAATTTTGTAATCTCCACCATTATGATCAAATAAACCTAATCTGATTAGTATAGGAGTTAGAAAATAAACACATAAATTACAAAATTAATAAAATAAAATGCAATTTAATATTTATTCGAATAATAGGCCAACGGAATGTGCCTTCCCTTTGGACTTTACTATTGATTAAGGGCTTTTATGGGCAAATTATGCCAATAGTACACATTTCCACGAACACAGAATAGGAGATGGAGGACTCAGAGTTTTCAAATTTTCATATATAATCTGATTTCGACTATAACCTCCTAAATCTCAATACCATCAAAACTTAAATACTCTGTTAGCAAAGAAGCAGATAAAAAGTAAAAAATAGTTACTTGAAGAAGCTAAAAGTAGAAAGTTAAGGAAGATGCTGTGCATATCCTCAAATAATGAGATACATATAAATCGTCAATAATCTTTCTCCCGCGGACTAACTTAACTAATAATATAAGAGAATGAACACAAATTCTATCTGTTTTTACCTGGAAAAATTTGAAAATGACATACACCAAATGAATTTGAATTTCCAGTTTCACATCTCTCAAAATTACGAAGACATGTTTTCTCAAAAGCATACAATAATTTGTATTTATTTGCCTGTAGTGGTAATGGTCTCAGTTTTCTAACATGGGATAGCGCGGGTTAAGCGACCAACTTCCAGATCTCCTTTCAATGTTGGTGATGGGGGTGGGTGTGGTTGGTCGGGGGAGGCTTGTAGTAGTAACACATACAATCTTTGTTAGGAGGGCAAGTTGGAACGTAAGGATCCGGACAACAGCAAATACTCTCAGGAGGGCAGGGCCAATAATCTTGTTTTGCAACCGAAAGAGAAGAAGACAGAATGAGAGACAAAAGAATTACAAGGCTGATGATCTTCTGCTGCATCATATCTACACGTGATATACTGATATTTCACGGTACAGTAGGTTGTTGTAAGATGTAAGATGGACACAGAGGTCTCTATATATGGTAAAAATATCACAGCCCCCATCTATTGTTACAATTTTTTTCCAAACACTTTATAAATAATTATTTTATTCTTAATAATATAGATAGGATGTATCAGTACATTCATATATTTTCACGAACTAAATTATGACACGTATTATATCATATCATTTTAAAAATATTTGATGTAAAATTTGGATTAGCTAACATTGCTCCTATCTTAGATTAGTTGTTGTCTATTAAATCATCCTTTTTTGCTAAGTTATTTTATTAGTCTTCACTTAATATGATCTAAAAAGGCCACGTTCATGCAGAAGTTTCCCTGATTTGATATAATATTGAAATGACAGTAAAGATTTTGCTGGTTGTATGCAATATTTAATGTACTAATTTATTCCCCTAATAAAGCCCCATATATCCTAAGTGTAACTTATTAGGCAGGGAAGATTTAGCTCCCCAAATTACACTGATATTATAAATATATTGTTATATTAGGAAGGTGAATAATAATATAATGTATAATGAAGTTAAGATTGATTGTTCCGGCTTTATGGAAGTTTCGTTCCGAGCACAGAGTATTGTTTTCGTAAGTATTCTTACATTTGAATGTCATTGAATAATGGTAAAGGAAAGTCATTAATTTCAGCCAAAGGGGTGCTTGACTAAGAATATGGACAAAAAGGGAGGTAGTTTAATCATACAAAGAGACGAGCGTAAAGCCCGTGCGACCGGCCTCCATATATATTAAATTATTATTTCGAACGATTTGGGATTTATATAGAAATATTTTTTATATGATAAATGATCATTTTAATTTTTCACTAAATTTACTTAATTTTTTTTTTCATACATACTATTAAAACCGATATTAGATAACTTTAATGGTGAAAATTTATTTTTTATTGTACAGTTCGATTTTAATTTACCCCCCGATAATTTTAAGATTAGATATTTATTGAAAGTTACGTGATTCTACATAATAAAAAAAATCAAAAGTATATCATCATAACAAAAATATTTGAAATTATTTGTAGGGATATGCATCGGGTCAATTCGGGGTCGGTGATTACTATCCCCGTTGATAATCCCCGAACACACCTCGAATCCGAAACCGGGATTTTTTTCATTACCGATCTCCGCCAGAACTGGGATTCCCCCGGGGATGTGGGGAATAATTAAAAATAAAAAATTTATATTTTTAGTATATTTTTTTAAATAAAAAATAATCTACTAATTCGTAATATATAAAAATATTGATAATATCTCATATTTTTAATATTAAACTGATTTATAATGTAAATGAATGAAAAATTAAAATATATATCACATATAATGTAAAAAAATTAGATCAATAAAATTATAGATTATTTTAAAATTATTAAAGTTTTTTAAATACTATTTTTATAAAACTTTATTTAATAAAATATATAAAAAATATATACATCATCCTGATATATATATATATATAGGGTTGATTAAGAAATTTATAAATGTGAAGTGAGAGAAACAAATTGGAAATGAATATGAGGTGAATGAAACAAATATGAGTTGGTGTCATTTTTAAAATTTATAATAAAACTACAAAACTAAATAAAAAAGAGGCACATAAATAATATAAAACAACATTTTATTTACTTAAAAATTAAAGTAATAAAAACGAATTTGATAAAGGAGAGGATGTAACTTATCTAATAAAAAATTTAAAGTTAACTTAAGAAGTAAGGTAGCGCAATGATAATCACATGAAATGTTGAGTAGAAGTCTAATGTTCGATTTTTAGGAGATACAATGTTGTATATATTTTTAACATAAATTATATGAGAATGATATTTTTATAATTTTTTCAAAATAAAAGGACAAAATGTAATTTGACTGATATTAAAATGGCTCAACTTATTCTGGTCCTCTTTTTAATATATAGAAGGAGATTATGAAAACCCTCTACACGAGTAAATCTTGGCGAGCTTGTATTTTAATAGTCCATTTTCGCTAAGTTAAATTTTTACCAAAGAAATGAGTTCTATCTAATTTTGAATATCAAGTAGATTTTCATTATCATTAAATAATTTCTGTATTTCTGTTTTCATACTAAAATTCATATTTGTAGAGATGGATATAATTTCGATAGTAACTTTTTAAAAATTTTGGTAAAAATGTACATTCTGGAAAATGTTAAGACTGATAAAAAAAATTCGCATCGTTATGAAGAGCAGAGTTAATTCGGTTGATGAATTTTTCCTTTTCGATCATTCAACTTTATTGTTTAAATATTTGTGAACATTTTTATATATTTTTCGCTTAGATGATAATTTTTTTTTAAAAAAAAATCCTAAACTATATTTTCATACAACTTATTTGCTTGCACGTAGAACCGACAAAAAAAATGTTAACTAAAATGATAAGGTAACGTATTAGGTATCAATTCGCACACTGTTAAGTGCAATTTTTTTTATTTTAGATAATCCGCGACCGCTCTCCTTTGAGCGTGTACAGGGTAAATCCTACAGGCTCACGCAATAGCCTGTAAATCACGTGAAACAAGTTAAACCGCGTTTAAGTGACAACATCTGACTCAGGACGTATAATCATCAATTCTAGTTTGCACGTGAAACAAGTTAAACCGCATTTAAGCGACAAGTAGTTCTGACTCATGAGACATAATCATCAATTCTCCTGTAGTACATGTGACTATGATGATAGTTATCACCTCTTTGAACAACTGAGCCAATCCGGCTTATTAAGTGTGTGTAATTTAACTAGACCCGGCAATTTTGGACACAATACGACTTACACGACACGAAAATTTAATGTTTATGTTTGCATTTTTAGTACACAACACGAAAATATACGAACACGAAAGTACACGGTCGAGATTTAGTGTCGGTTTTGTGTTTACCCTTCAAGTACACGACACGACACGAAGTATACGACATAAATAAATATTATAATTAAATTTTAATATTTTTTATGAATATATGTAGAATTATAATAAATGTATGCATATTTATTTTTAAAATATTATTTGATTTCATTATATTGTATAGATATGAGATCTAAATATATATATTTTTATATATTTTATAATTTTTTTACCTAAAAATCTTATATTTTAATTTATATTAATATTATATTTAAATATATTAATATTCAATTAACACGAAATACACAACATGAAATGACACGAAACGAAAGTACACGAACACGAACGCTAAACATGTCGGTTTTGTGTTTAGCTTTCAAGTACACGAAACACGAAAATACACGACACGGAAGTATACGACACGAACGAATTGGCACGCCTAAATTTAATTGATTACTACAACAAATTTTACCAATTAGTAATATTTTCCATATATTCTCCAAACATTATAACAAATTAGGATATTTGTGACGATTTTTGCACTAAATTCGTCATAACTGAGCCATTTACGATGAAAAGATTTCATCATTTTTATCAAATAATAAGTTCAGAATTTTATCTCAAATTTCAGTTTCTTCGTACATTAGGGCACTGGGGCCCACAAACTAAAAATAATACTAAATATAGAATTAAGGCGGCAAATCAAAATACCATTTTTTTTGAAGAAAATCAAAATACCATTAACATCAATTTTTTCATAAATTTGTTCTCATTCACATGAAGAGCATTTTACACAAATTTACATATAAAATGTAAAAACACCCTTAAAACCACAAATTTAATTTATAAATATGACTTAGATTATTTTACAAACACCCATAAACATTTTATAATTTTCATCGTAAGTTAGATTAGATGCCTCTATCAGTTTCACCGTAAGTTGTCCGTCACCTGATTTGTTACAGAGTGTAAGTTCACACGTTTCCTTCTTTTTATTATTTTGCTATACTTTTCTTTTTATATTTTGTACCATCTCTGTGTATTTTTATGGTGCTCAAAAAAGGAGATCGGGATAGAGAGTTGTAGTAGCTGCATTTTAATTTCAGAAAATTTTGGGAGGATGCGATTTGGTATAAAGGGAAAGTACCGAAGTATTTGTGGACAAGAAATGTTGTTGTAAAAATTTCATACAATCCAGACTTCAATGATACATTTTAGATTAAATTAGAATTTAAGCTAGGGTTTAGGGTAAATAAATATCCTCAATCCTAAATTCGTAAATTGTAGTTATTTTTAAAAAAAAATTGAAATAGAGTGTCATTTTTACCTAAATAATAATTTTGGGATATTTTTTCTAAAATTCATTACCTTCTCATACTAACTCATGTAAGTGGAATTTTTCTTAAATAATATGATTGAATTTTGAGACAAATGGCCGGGAATTAAATTTATATTGTAGAAGGGGAAATAATTCGATTTTTTAGTCTAGTTGATATTCTGTTATGTTTCGGCACATATAAAATGCTATTTATTGATGAATAAAATTGAGAATTTCAAATTTTTCCACTCCCACCATATCTATTCTTTACAATACTTTCGGCCTTAATTCACTTGTCTAACTGTGTTTATGATCATGTACATAATCGAATGTAGAAAACAAATGAAACAGTAATTCGGCTCATGCAATATTGCTATTCAGTTTTTATTATTGAAAATGGTCTCTCTTGCATGAGTTTTCATGTCCGGGATAGCGGCGTGAGAATTTTCACATCTCTCTTCAATAGTGGTGGTCGGGGGCTTGGTAGCTCATGCCTCATGATCATACAAATACATTTTTTTTAGGGCATACCGGGACATAAGGAACCGGACACCAACATATAAGTTCAGGAGGATAAGGCCATTTGTTTACAACTAAATGGTTAGAGAACCGAGGATGAGAGACAATATAGTTACCAGCCTCAATGAACCAAATTGTCCGTGAGCTACTCGAGCTCGGCTCGTAAAAAATTTGAATTCGACTCGAAAATAATCGAGCCGAGCTCGAGCTCGAGCTTTTCTAATTTTTAACCGAACCGAGCTTAAGATTTGCGAGTCTTATCGAGCCTGTATTATTTTTTAATTTTTTTTATTATAAATATATTTTTATGTAAATATTTAATATTTTGTATATATTATTTATTTTTATCGAGTTGAACTCGAGCCGAACTCGAGTCGAACTCGACCCGAACTCGAGTCGAACTCGAGCCGAACTCGAGTCGAACCGATCATATTTCGGTTTTTGTTAATATTTAGTGAATTAATTCGAGTTTTCGAGCCAAACTCGAGCCTACCGAACCTTTTCCGAGCCGAGTTTAGAACTTAAAATTTAAGGCTCAGTCGAGCTCGAAGCTAAGTTCGAATCCGAATTATTTTAATCGAGTTAAAGTCGAGTCTGGCAATATTCGGCTCGACTCGGCTGGATTAGACCTGCCGAATAGTATATGGAGGGTCTTGGTCAAGATATGTAGTAAAGTAGGTAGTATATATAACAGAGATCATTTGCCAAATCATCTACATGTAGTTAATAGATCACAGGTATTTCAAGACTTTAAGCGTGTCTCCATTTATGTCACTCAATTTAGTATTACTATGATATATTTTCAAATGGAGCTTTTTTCCTATTTAGTTATCTTTCAAGAGCAAAATACAATATGCATGAAGTAAAATATTAGACATTTATTCATTCACCTTTAACTTTGATTCTTTTTAACAAAAATACCTTTTAAGTGTATATACTAGGAAGATGGCTGAGATTAAAAGCAAGAAGGTGCCACTTTTGCAAATTAATACGAGGAACATTGGTATGACAATAACTTGACAATGTCAAGTGTCATTCTTAAACATTTCCTGGACCTTTCTACTGCAATGTAGCTAGATGTGTGCGTTATATGAGACCTCTTTGAGCCTGTATCTGCAGTACTTCAATTCATGGGCCGAATCAAGAATATAGTAATGTTTGAGGGAGACGGATCCAAATTATTTCATATTTTTTCAAAATTTTAGATTAAAATTTGTTTGAATTAGGAAGGTTAGCACGGACCAGAGCTCACTCTGGCCCTCCCTAAAGTTCCGCCCCTCCCTGCGCCAACACCTGATAGTTTGTCCTATTATTTCAAACAACAAAGTTTCTTTAGGAATTTTTGTATATTGATAATAGTTTCTCAACTGTAGAATAACTATTACTCAAAAAAAAAAACACTGTAGAATAAGTAATCCTTAAAACAAAGTTAAAACAGAACAGTTGTATTTGGTGGCTGATTTTCTTAAGATTTGTGTACAAGGCAGGCCTTGGTCCTACCTAAGTATTCTGTTTTGTCCCTTTAGATTGTTTGCATCATCATGTACAGGTCAACTAAATTATTAAATATATGCAAATTAAGTGCGCAGATCAAAATGTCAACCTCTTACCAATTCTTATACATCACATACAGATGCTCATCCGACCAGATGGTTTACACAAAATTCCTCTCCGACATTATCATTCTGCAGTCTTGAATATATAAATTGTAAAATTAGAAGCAGAGATGAAGCAAGCGATTTAGGTACTTTGATAAGATGCATGTACTTGATTATACCTTGGAATTGCTCAACTCATAGAATGTTTATTGTAATGCAAAATAATAATCTTCTGATCCTCACTCCTAGTTTGCAGGTTCAAGGTTCTGGTCCCTGTATAAACAAAAAGGGAACAACATATAAAACACAACAGACGCAAAACCTACAATTAGCAAGTACAAAATACAAATCTTTGAGCTTGTGACCAGTGATCAGTTATTTGAATTCTAAGTCATTGTAGTTTAGAGCTTATGACAATGGTCAGTTATTTAACTTTAAAGTCCTTCATCTCTGATCAACTCTGAGAACAAACATGAGAATAGTCATGCCAAATTCGGACCATTCTTCTCTGTAACTTGACTCAAAATATGATTCTTTAGGACCTATTAAATGCCTTTCCAGCAATGGACTAGGAACTTTAGTCAGGTTGGTTCGCATGACACTATTTCAAGTCCCCGGGTTCTCTTCCTGCGATTTGACAAGCATTGGTTGAAGTGGCATATAGAGTGTTCAAATAAAGAGAACTAGGGACAGTGAGTTACATCTGCAGTATGACTTTCAGCATGCATTCTTCCTTATATTTTTATTTGAGCACTAGGATCCGGACACTCTTACCCAACAAAATAAGAGATGTTCTGCTGTAAAATACAAGAATTAAAAAGGATAGCATCACAACTAATTTTCTTTTGATTCAATTCGTTTGTCCAAATCATTAATTGATTGTACAAGCTCTACTAGCGAGGAAGTCAAGAATATCAGAACTTTATATGCATCTAAAAACAAAATTAAGGTATGCCATCACTTCTAATATAAATCAGGAATGAAATAATAAGCAGAAGTTAATCAAAGGAGGTAGTTTGTATAGGTGTTAATGTTTTTATAAGCTAAAGAAATTTCAAAGCAGACACTGACAAAATTGGAGTTCCCTTCCAACCAATACTAAGGCTTTTCCCCATCATCTCAAATGTGCAAGAACTTGCACAAGCAAAGTTGTTAACCAACAATTTTGCTTGATATAATGAAGCTCTGCTCAGTTCTGTCTCCACCATTCCAAATCGTGAAAAAAATGCCTTCCACACATTGCTATTTACATGGCGTACTCGTCTTTCCTCTCCCTCAAAGGCCACAATATTTGCTATTTTTGGACTAAACTGTGTTGATTCTGATATTATCCTATCTTGATCATCGCGATCCATGCATTCTTCCATAGAATCAAATAACGCACCATAGTAAAAAAGAGCTTCAACGAACCGATTCACAAAGACTGGTGAATTATGGTTTGCTTCGACCTCAGTAACAATCATAATGCGAGGATTAATCTTTTGAAATACTGCCATCAAATTTTCTAGGTGATTGGGCCTCTCAATCAAGGTTGACAAAATGTATGGTGCATAAACAGCTACCATTTCTTCACTTTCTAGCTTAAAGAGCGATTCATTGAGATCTAGCATGTCAGCTACCATAACGACATTAAAAGAGAAGGACAAGTTCAGTGATTGAGCAACACTCATCAGGCGTTTACCTGTCTCCTTTATCTTCTGCTCCGATATAGTTCCAACTGCAGTTACCTTGAGATGCACAAGGGGACAGTCAGATCGAGCTGCAAGGGCTTCCATCAAGATAGATAAATGCAAACCATTTCTAACCTCAAGGTCAATTATATGGATCCGCTTTGCCTCTGATACATTTTCTATCATCACTTGCATGGCAGTGAAGAGGATAACTTGAGAGAAAGGTACCTTCTGATAACTTGCAAGGAGGCTTGGGTTTGGGTTCATTGATGTGTCTTGTAACTCAAGCAACTGCCTCTTTCCAGAACCCTTTGTTGTTCTCCTTCCAGTTTCCTGGTCAATTTTCTGTTGAAGAGCCTTGGAGAAATAATACACTATTCTTTGAACAGGGGTTCCTCTGATGGAAGAACATTGATGACAATGACTGAGGAGGTGGCTTGCACGACTGAATTGTTGTTCCCCTACTTTTTCAGCAGAAGCTAGAAGATGCTGAATGATTTCAACATCTCTATGTTCTTCTACAGAAAGGCCCAAAAGCGAAGTTGAGTATGGATGGCTAAGCTCGAAGTTGTTAACAATAGGAGAACTGGATTGAATGAACTTCTCTCCACCCAAACGCAGAAAATCATGAGTTGATAATCTTTTTCCAGCATTAGCACATGCTGTATCATGGCTGGGAAGATTAAATTGTTCGTAATCTGCTTGCCCGAACTTCGTTTCATGATTAATCGTAATACCAGAAGAAGACTCCTGCGGTGATATTAACTCCTGAAATTCTGAATGGATTGTTTCAAAATTTTTAAGCTCTTCCGGACATAACTGAGATGATGAAGGCTTAATATCATAGCACAACTCATCAAAATTTGTAATTTCTGCAGAGAATATCAAACCTTGCTGCTTTGTAGGCAACGAAAGATTCTCGTTAATCATCGTATTCTGATGGAACAAATTAATGTTCCCCCACTGCACAAACTCTTCTGTTCCATACCACTGATTCCTCTCTGTATTCACTTCTTCCCTACTGCAATAGTCCTTGGAATGGCCAAATTGATTAGGAATGCCACGAGAGTCAAATTGCACAGAAGGAAACATCTCTATCACCATTCTAAAATAGAAAGTATGGCAAGATTTTTCACATATAACTTTCTGAGTTCTCAGGACTCTCTAGTCAACTATATTTATACAGGAAGCATCCCCATAATTGACAAGGGTATAATCTTAATTTAATAATTCATACGGCATAACTCAGCTCTATACATGTAACTTGAGGTGATTTGGTCAAATAATATTATATCTTAGCCGGCACCCAACAACAAATTTTGACATTAGTACAGTTTCATTGACATTTTAAAACAACACAGAACAATAATCAGGTATTTAAAGAATTATACTACTTAAGTAGGACTCTAATCTCTAAAGTCTAGACGATCTGAATACGTCTTTCTAGGGTATTCTCTATTTCACCTAGTGTTTTTCATTCCGGGAGTTAATAATTAGATAGAAAAAAACATAGTGTTGCCTAGTATAAGTCTGGAGATCGATGTTCAAGATGTACATAGCTTTGCTCTTATTTTCATAAAGAAAGGCTATTTATGGAGTTTGAACTTATGACTTACGACGTAGACATTTGACCATTATAGCACTGGTTGAAGCTCAAATAGCCGATTCATAATAAACCTTTCACCATCTTTGGCTCCAGGGTGTATTCTTTAAGTCAAACAAGTATGCCAACCACAGCATCCAAGACTAAAAGCCAGTACAAACTTAAATTTTGAAGGGCCGTCCCAATGATAACTGAAATTGATAAACAAAAAGTAATTAGTTAGTTCTCCATATGTCTAGTAAACAGAATCGAAGATATAAAAAATCTCTTTAAGTCAAATCATGTCAAACTAGTATTTACCTTTCGAAGAAATATTCAACTACTATACTTCCTCCAAGACAAATTATAAACAAAAGACCCCTTCTAGATCAGCACATTTCCACATCCAGAGAAATATGTCACAAGAAATGGTCTAAGCTTAATCATGTTCTGTGTTACCGAACAATCTGGAAGCACTAATTGAGGTTCTAGATTTATTGGTTCGGACTGCACATAAATTTATATCTTGATGATCAAATATCTTAAAATTAAATCCAAATTGATCTCCTTGAGAAAGTTAACCTTTTACTGTGAACTTCTCTACTCAAAAATAGCTTCCACAGATCCTATAGTAATCCTCTCTCATGATTCATCATATTGTAAAATGGCGTGACATGAGTAATTTATAGATGAAAGACTCTGCAATTGCTGTCTGAGGCATCACTCTAGTTAAACCAGGACATTATCTATCTGGAATTGGAAGACAGGATATGTGATGTTAAGACTGAGTTGAAGTCTCACATATATCTAGATTTTGCAGAAATATCTGGAAAACGTAGAAAATATAGGAGTTCCCTTCCCACCTGAAAATTACACATCTTCCACTGAATGAAGTTTGCAATAGGCACCACAAGCAAATATATTAATCACAAATTTTGCTTTATGAATATATTGCTCAATTCTGTCTCGACCACCCCTGAGCTGGCAAAAGCCATTTTCCAGACATTGATACTAAGTACTAACATGTCAATTTTTTTTCTCATATGCCTCCTTGGTCACAGTATTACTTAATTTCCAGGCCCCAAGGAATGATTCTGTAACCACTCTATTTGATTCGCCTTTACCCAAACTGGGTAAATTAGGTCTGCATTAACTTCGGTTATGACTAAACGGTGTGTTCCCGACTACATGAAAGAATAGAAAGAACGGAAAAATATATTATCTTTCTTCTGGATAAAAGAAAGATATAAATGCACTTTGCATACTCAAACAAAGTTGAAAAAACAATTTTGTACCAGAACTTTCGGAAATACAACTTTCACCCCTCAATTTCAACTTACTAATTCAGTATGTACCCTTTTGCAGATTATAATTAAAATAATAAGGGGTAAAAAGGGAACTTTATTTTAAAATGTAAATAAATTTTAGTTGGAATTTCAAAAATAAGTTAAAATATTTATAAAAATGATTTCTTGTATATTAAATATTAATATTGATCATAATATTTTCATTAAATGCACTTTAAAATCATAACGACGTCAAAGACTTTAAAATGAAATAATTATATTAAATTAAATATATATAAAAAAAATTATTTTGAATTTAATTTTGGTAGAATTATATAATTTTTGACATTAATAATATTACTAAAATTCAAAACTCAACTATATAATATTATTCAAAAAATTTAAAGATATTATTTTATAGCTATAATAATAAATTCAATTTTTAATATAATCTGAAAAATAAAAAAATTAGTTTAGTTAATATTTTACTGAAATTCTCATTCTACCCCTTACTTTTTTAATAATAATCGTCGAAGGGGTGCTTTCTGAATTGGCAGGTTGAAGTTGAGGGGTGCAAACTGAGTTTCCAATACTATTGATACACATTTGTTTTTGAAACAAAATAAGAGGGTGCACAGTGCAATTTTCTCTAAGAGTAATGAAGATACAGGCAACCACTACTACATATAGAAAAAAACATCTAGAGAATTAGTTAGTTAGACAGATGAATGAATCAAATCTCTCTATAATCTCTCTCCTCACCACAAGCATCTCTCTCAATTCTCTATCTCTTTGATTTACTGTTTGATGGTAGAGAATTAGTTCATAACTTGTACATACAGTTTATAGTCTGTAGTTTCTTGTAATCATTAAGCTGAGTAATGGATGTTCTTATGATTCAAAGTCTGATCCAGTACAGTTCTTGATATAACAAGTTCATTTCGTTAATTGTGACATGGTATCAGAGCACCTTGTTGCGGTTCTGGATTTCGTTTGTAAGTTTTCTTGCGATCCATTCCGCCATGAATGAGCTTGTTATCTTTATTTCAATCGTGAATTTCTTGAGATTTTATTTGTTTGAAATTTTCTGGTATTCTTGTTGATTGTTAAGATCTTGAAGTTTCACTAGCGTTGATTCTCGAATTGATTCAAAATTTCATCATATATTATTTCTCAAAATCAAATTCTTATCAAAGATCATCATCATTTTTTTTCTTGAAATCGGAATCGGTAAATATGAATGATAATCCGATTGATCCTTCTCAAGATCCTACATCTCCCTACTATTTACATCCATCTGATAATCCTGGTATGAAGCTTGTATCAATGAAATTTGATGGAAATAGTTATGCTGATTGGAAACGCTCGATGTTAATTAGTCTCTCTGCGAAAAATAAAACTGGTTTTGTTGATGGATCTATCACAAAACCAAACACAACTGATGCTACAGCAAAGGCTTGGGATAGATGCAATTCTATGATGATTTCTTGGTTACTAGGTTTCCTAGATCAGAATATTGCTAGGAGTGTGTTGTATTTTAAGTCGGCTAGAGAAATTTGGCTAAATCTTGAAGAAAGGTATGGGCAAGCTTCAGGAACAATGTTATTTGCTTTGCAACAATCACTTGTTGATCTCAGGCAAGGTGCAGATACTATTGCAAATTACTACACTAAGATAAAGATGCTTTGGGATCAATTGGACTCTGTGGATCCCTTACTAGTTTGTGGATGTACAAATTGTACTTGTGAAATCTCTCAGAAGTTGATGAAATCTCAAGAAGATAGAAGATTGGTTGAATTCTTGATGAAGTTGAGTGAAGGCTTTGAAATGATAAGAGGAAATATTCTGGTCATGAGTCCTCTCCCACCTATTTCTCAGGCATATAGGTTGTTGTTGCAAGAGGAGAACCATAAAAAGATTTTTCAGAATGTTTCAACTCCACAAGCATCTAATGAAGAAATGATGGCTTTTGGTGCCAGAAGAAATTTCCAGGACATATTCAGGCCTCATAATTCACAGAATAAACAAAAGAGTTAATTGCAGTTTGCAATCCCTATCTTTCATCTAAATTCAAAACAATATACATATTTTGTAAAATACAATTTGCAACCCCTAACTTTCAAAATCAAATACAACATACATCCCCTTCACAATTTTAAGTAATAAATTGGAATTGAGTTGTTTGATATTAATAATTAAAATTTCAAATCAATAAAAATATATATTTTAATGCATTTTTTACATGAAAAAAATATAGTTAGTTTCTATTAGTAATACTCTAAATTAATCATAATGCTAAAATACTTAAAATATATTTATCAAGCAAAATATATGTTTATAGATATAATCATAAAATTTCTAAATATATATATATTTTAACTATTTAAAAATTATATTGAGTAAAATATAAATAATTGACATTAATATTATATTGGGTAAAATATAAAATAATTGACATTAAAATTATATTAAGTAAAATATAAAATAAATGACATTAATATTATAATGTTTTAAATTATAAAAATAATATTAAACACCTCAATTCCAATTTTATAACTGAAAATTATGAAGGGGATGCATGTTGTATTTGATTTGAAAGTAAGGGGTTGCAAACTGTATTTTACAAAATAGGTATACTGTTTTGAATTTAAATGAAAGATAAGGGTTGCAAACTGCAATTAACTCTAAACAAAACTTTGGTGACCCAAAAAGACAGAACAACTATTTTTGTGATCACTGTAAGATGTCTGGTCATACTGTACATAGATGCTATAAAATTCATGGTTATCCTGCAAATTCAAGGACAGAGAGGAAGCAAGGTCATACTGCACAGTTTGGTGGAGAAGAAACAACAAACACTACTAATGATGGCGCTGTCTCTTTCACTGTTGCACAGTACCAGCAAATTCTCCAGCTGATTGGAAAGGAAAGTATTACTAATGATTCTAACAACACTGGATCTATAGATATGGCAGGTAAATTCTGTAATATGGCAGGACAGTTTAGCTTCACATCATCTTCAGGTACTAATTGGATTGTGGATAGTGGTGCAACTGACCACATGTGTTGTGACATATCTCTCTTCACATCACATGATATTGTCCATACACCAAGTAGTTACATAACGATACCCAATGGAAAACAAGTTCAAATTGCTCACACAGGAACAGTCAATCGTAGTAACGATATCGTTTTGAAGAATGTTCTGTATGTTCCGGATTTTAAGTTTAATCTGGTGTCTATTCCTAAAATATGCAAGGATATGGCATGTAGTGTGACGTTTAATGATAATGGTTGTTTTTTACAGGGCCCTTCAATGAGGCCACAGCATCTTGGTAGCTTTAAGAATGGATTGTACTATCTTGAAGATGATCAGCATCACAGGAGGGGTGATAATACTTCAACAACAGTTACAGAAGAGTATACAGCAGCAACAAACATGGTTTGCAACATATCTGTCATCATTGTAAATAAGACCAAACTTTGGCACTTAAGATTTGGCCACTTGCCAGTTTCCATGCTTAGCCATGTTACATCTATTTTTGGTCAAGAAAAGTGCAATTTAGATGGCATATGTCAGATATGTCCTATCTCAAGACATACAAGAAGTCCATTTCATTCTAGTACTAGTAAGACCTCAAAAGCTTTTCAGCTTATTCATATAGATACTTGGGGTCCTAATCGAGTCATTGCTCATAATGGTTGTAAATACTTTATGACTATAGTGGATGATTTTACCCGAATGATTTGGATTTTTTTGATGGTATCTAAATCTGATGTAGTGCAGATATTCAAAAATTTCATTACATATGTTACAAAATAATTTCATGCAGAAGTTCAATTTGTTTGAACTGACAATGCAATGGAACTGTGTGAAGGAGAGTTAAAGAATTTTTATCAGAAACAAGGGATTTTGCATCAGAAAACCTGTGTCTATACTCCACAACAAAATGGTGTTGTGGAGAGAAAACACAGGCACCTCCTGGAAACTGTCCCACCTCAAATTTGGGGGGAATGTGTCCTTTGCGCAACTCATTTGATCAACAGAATGCCATTGTAAGTCCTTCATAACATCAGTCCTTTCGAAATGCTTCATCAATCAGCACGAGATGTGAATTATCTCTGAGTTTTTGGGTGTTTGTGCTATGTATCAACTTCTAACCAACATAGAGGTAAATTTGATAAAAGAGCCCAGCCTCATGTCTTTGTTGGATATTCTATAGGACAGAAGGGTTACAAGGTACTCAATCCCACTACTCTTTCTATACATATCTCTAGATATGTTACTTTCCATGAACAACATTTTCCATATCATTTATCTGCTACAACATCTCAATTACCACCTGCGATTTTCTTACCTATTTCTACTGACTATGTACCCTTCTATCATAGATCTTTACCTGGTATATTTGATATGCATAGCTCAAATATAGAACCTCACAACCACACATCATCTAATTCTTCTGGTCATTCTATATCACCCCCTCCACCAACCAGAAAAAGTACTAGAGTCACTAAACCACCTACTATATACAATGAATTTGTATGTGGTACAACTCAAATAAGAACTCCAACCACAAGTCATTAGTGTAATATAGTAGAATTTAGTCAACTACCTGCTACAGTCCACTGTTTTATTGCAAAGGCAGATGTACTAGTTGAGCTCAGAACCTATACTAAAGCATCTCAAGATCCAAGATGGGTTGCAGCATTGGATAAAGAACTCGAAGCTTTGCATGCTAATCATACTTGGAATTTGGTTCAATTACCTCCTGGCAAGAAGGCCATAGGCTGCAAATGGGTTTATAAAATAAAAATGAGGGAAGATGGTACTATAGAAAGATTCAAGGCCAGATTAGTGGCAAAAGGATTCAATCAGAAATGGGGTATTGATTTCTTAGAAACATTCTCACCGGTTGTAAAAATGAATACCATTAGATGCCTAATTGATGTGGCTGCTCATAGGAAATGGTTCTTATCACAACTAGATGTCAACAATGCTTTCTTACATGGAGATTTGTGTGAGGAAGTCTATATAACAATCCCGGAAGGTGTTCCAAATCCCGATAATTTAGTCTGTCAACTCGTCAAATCCCTTTATGGCTTGAAACAAGCTTCTCGAGAATGGTTTGCCAAGTTGATGGGGGCGCTGAGACATAAGGGATTTGTACAATCCAAAAATGATTATTCATTGTTCATAAAGCACACCAAAAATGGAAAAATGATAATACTTGCGGTGTACGTGGACGATATTATTCTGATAGGAGATGATGATAAAGGAATTCAGGATATCAAGATGCATCTAAACGATATATTTAGCATAAAAGATCTGGGATCTCTAAGCTATTTTCTTGGCATTGAAGTGGGGTATGTGAATGATGGAATCACATTAGCTCAACGAAAGTTCACAAAAGACTTATTGTCTGAAGCTGGGATTGAAATTTGCAAATCTGTAGCAACTCCTCTTCCTATTAATCTCAAGTTGGATGCTGATGAGGGAGAAGTATTTGAAGATCCAACCTTCTATAGGTGCTTAGTATGAAAGTTGAACTTCTTGACTCATACAAGACCAGATTTAGCTTTCACAGTCCAGCACCTCAGTCAATTTCTTCAAAATCCTAGAGAACCTCATTACAAAGATTTAATACATGTGCTGAGATATGTAGCATTAACCGTAGGACAAGGAATTTTGCTTAGAGCAAATGATCAGCTCACGTTACAAGCATATTCAGATTCTGACTGGGGGGCATGCTTGAATACTAGGAGATCAATTACTGGATATGTGTTGTTGCTTGGCAATTCACCTATCAGCTGGAAGTCTAAAAAACAGAGCACGGTATCTAAAAGCTCATCTGAAGCCGAGTATAGAGCAATGTCCAATGCAGCAGCAGAAGTCACATGGACAGTGAGACTACTGGATGAGTTAGGAGTCAGAAATTTGAAACCAGTCACACTGCATTGTGACAATCAAAGTGCTATACACATAGCTAAAAATCCAGTTCAACATGAGAGAACTAAGCACATTGAAATTGATGTGCATTTTACTAGAGACAAAGTGATGGAAGGTCTTTTGCAAATCTCCTACTTGCCAACAGAGTTGCAGATTGCTGATACGCTTATAAAAATTTTGCCATCAACTAAGTTCCAGGAACTATTATCCAAACTAAGCATGACAGATGGAGAGCCTAGTTTGAGGGAGGCTGATAAGAGTAATGAAGATACAGGGCAGCTATGATGTAACTCACAAGTAGAGAATAAAACCTCAATAATTAGTTACAAGTAACGGACTATGCCAGCTGAGCTAAGAGAGCCACTACTACATATAGAAAAAAAACATCTAGAGAATTAGTTAGTTAGACAGATGAATGAATCAAATCTCTCTCTAATCTCTCTCTTCACCACAAGCATCTCTCTCAATTCTCTATCTCTATGATTTATTGTTTGATGGTAGAGAGTTAGTTCATAACTTGTACATACAGTTTATAGTCTGTAGTTTATTGTAATCATTGAGCTGAGTAATGGATGTTCTTATAATTCAAAGTCTGATCCAGTACAGTTCTTGATATAACAAGTTCATTTCGTTAATTGTGACACTTCTCTCCTACTTCAAAACATGGGAAGAAAATTTTGGACATGACAATTTAAACAATATCTCTCCTAATATCCAGCTTCTTTTCTTTTCTTTTCAAAAAAATCACTTTGGAACAAGCTAAAGAAATTAAATTTTTTTCTCTTTTCCTTTCTTTAACGTAAAGGTCTCTGGAACTCAGTGTAAGAGCTAAGCTAGCCTACTGATCATAGTTGACAATGTTAATGAAAATTAACTGCAATTACTTCCATGTCCGCTTACTGATCATAGTTGACAACGTTAATGCAAATTAACTGCAATTACTTCCATGTCCGCTGCAAGAGGTCTTTACTGAGATCCTACAAGTCAGGTACCATAATAATATAAAAGAAAAAGGGTGAGTTCATGGACTTCTATTTTTGCTAATTCATGGACTTCGCGGAAGAGATTCTATTCCCTAGCCCTTATCTTAAGAATCTCAAATTGATTTTACCTTCTAGCTGCTACAGCTTGCATTAAAACTGTATATTTCATACCTTTCCAGGTGGCATGGTATTATATGTGGAACTTTTGGGCCTCTACTACATTATCTACTATGGTTTGACAAAGAGTGTAATTGATCATGTTGGCCGCAACTTAAGGACGAACCAATAAAATTATGCAACACATCAAAAAATATTTATTACGAGGAAAGTATTCGAGACAAAAAGACTTAAGACAATCATATACCTGGATATATAGCTCAAGAGTTATTAGCCAACAAAGGCCTGTCGTTGTGATTTGGGTGCACTACGAACTCTGATTGTCTGGTTGAGAAAGCATCACATGAGCCACAGATGTCCAACTAGATAAACTAAAGCAATATAAGTAACATACTAATAGATCCTCAAGAGAGATGTAAATAGATATCATGACATACATAAATTTTTAAACTGACACAACTTATCTCATGATCTCTCTAAGCGCACACTTTTGGTGGAAGAAGAATTAAAGATAATTCTAATTTATGTAGAAAAAAGACACTGTAATTCTGATTCAGGTAGGGATCCAGACTAAATTAGAAAGCTCTGTTGGACAAAGTTAGTATTTTAGACTAAATTGTGAATCATTTTGAGACTCTATATGAGTGAGACACATTATGTGTTAGTACATTATGTGTTAGTGGTGTGTATTTATTGGAACGTATTCTCCTCTTCGAGGGGATTCCAACGTATATTTACACGCTCAAAATGAGTAAAAGGTGAATGAGAACTGATGTTCCAAAGTTTTACCTTTTAATATGAAAAGTGGTTTTGTACCACATCGAGAGTAGCACAAACCTATTCCTTAGTTTTTCTTATAAATACCATGTACCACATGGAAAAGAAATATAAGTCCTTGCAAGCCTCTCTTTATAAATAGAGTCTTAGGGCACCAATTTTATTAAGTCGAGGAAATAAGAGTCATCTCTTTCATTCTCGGTCTCTTTAGTCTTTTATTTTGTTAATATTCCGGTGATAGTTCTCGGGCTTAGTTCAAGTTCGCTGAGAGTATATTCGATCTATCGATTATACTAGTATCTCATTTTATCCTGGGAAGCAGGTCGCTAAATACGGATGGTGCGGGGCGAAACTGCTTTAAGAAGACATTTTTCTGGACTCGAGATTAAATCCCATCTCTGTTTGTTTTCTCAAACCCTTCTCCTAATTTAATTGTTAATTCTTATATGCTTATGTGATTTAAGAATTAGCAATGTTCTTGTGAATTAGTTATATATTCAATATATATATATATAATAATAATGTATTTATCGTACAAGATTGATAACAATCTTAAAGCAGTTTCCTTCAATTTTCATACTTTCTTGTGAGTAGACGCTAAAGTCAATTTGATTGTTTAAATTGGATTTATTTATGGGTATATGAGTGGCCATTATTTGCCTCATTAATTAAATTAAATTTAGTACGTTAATTTCTTTGATCACTTGTTGCCATGTGCTTGAAATTAATATAAATTTGATTTTAAGTGGTGTTTTGTTTAAGTATAACAGGTACAAGGCAAAAGTAAGCACAAAGTTGTTGGATAATTGATTTCTTATAAGACTATTGATGCTTTAATGGTTATTGATATATGATCTACTTATATTCAAGTGGAGATATTTGGTGACATCTCTCTCGGGTTGATCATTATAAATTGGTAGATTAAATCCAAATTTATAATTTGTCCATGTTTCGCTATTAATGGATAGCTTATTATGTTTTGTTTAATAAACATGGTGATTGATAATATATATGAGCTAGAGTTTCTTAATTCTGAATTGATTTCGGAATTATTAGTATACTGATACAAGAATCGTATATGCTATAGTTTACATGCGTGTTTGCAAGTTCATAAGATGATATTGCTATGCAATTAAATGATATGGCTACATAAATGTGACCCTTCATGATGGAACTTGATTATTTGGTGATTAATTTTTAATCATTGTTGAGTGATGATAAGGCATCAATTATTATTGTTTAATCTTTAATAATAGAGTTATATCACAAACTTGTAACACTGGATAAATAGAGGCCTTACCGCGTATCTATTTAATTGGAGAAAATAGATTACAAGCATAGGTTGGTGACAATAAACGTGATGGAAACTATGTAGTTCTAAACATCTTATTTTAATAGATTTATTTTTTAACAAAATGCTTTTAGTCTATATGGAGGCTTTGGAACGCTATTAAAGGAGGCATAAGTTGTTTTATTATGTAACGTGTCTCGTTAGTTAACATTAGTTTGACTGGAAAATTTTGTTCTAGTATTTTCACTTGTGCTGCACTGGATATAATGCAGTAATATGTTTGTTGTTAAACAATGTGACGAGTTGTGCAGCTGAAGTGAACCAGATTTACAATTGCTCAGGATTCTCCACATTAAAAAACCTAATGGGCGTGGAGTACAGGTTATGGGTCGGCACATAAATTATATTTTCTGGTTGGATTTTTCCTCCAGTTAAATAGTAATTTCACATGTTGGTGTCGGTCTGCTGCGGCAGTGACACACGAGCCTATTATAGTGATCTATGTGATACTTAATACGGCGAATATTGATATCAGTATTTATGCTGAACTTCAGAGAGAATCCGAAAAGTTGTTAACCCTAACGCATCAGTTGATCAAGGATCACTGAATGTGGGTTTATTGAAAATTTATGTTCTTCCTTGGGCCTTTTCTGGTTGTACCAGTAGGTGAGCCAGAAATGTAGGTTCACGTGAACCATGTAAATATTTTAGAGAAATTCGGTAATTGAATATTTAATGATAAGAACCACATGAAGTTCTTTAAACATGATATTAAAATCTTATAGGTTTTAATGAATGACGTAAAACCTGCTCAGATGAGAGGTAGTGACACGATACGTGTTTACTGTCTGGTTTGATAGTAAAACATTTGTCACTCATACTCGTAGTCGAGTCAATATTGAAGCTAAATAGAGAGAGGTGTGCTCTATAAACTCAAGGGTAAATCCAACTTAATACAGATAATTAAGATGGTAGTTAATAAATTTGATGATGAATAATCACCAGGCAAAATCTGTTTACAACGTGAATATTCATGAGGTCGTTGCGCCATACTCGCATTAAATAAATGGAGTAGATGCAGGCTTGAGTTGTGCTCTGAGAGAGATGCAAAATGATTGTGATTAGCTCAGACTATCACTGAATTTGTAGATATTAGTTACGAAGGGCTAATCGTTCCTTAAACATGATACCACATAAGGAAATAATTAAATTTCCTATTAGTTTTGGAATGTTTTCTGACATTCTGTAAAATATTAAATTGTGGGGGTATCTAGAATAGAAAATTATTGAATTTTCTATGAATAGTGGAATGTAATGATATTTTTGAAAATAATTGAAATGTGGGGGTATCTCGAAACTTGATACCAATACCTCTGTTGGTAGCATGAGATCCAAAATCAATTGAGATATTTTGGATGGATACATAGACAATGGTTGAGTCTAATAATATCCAATATATAAATTTAATTTTTGAGATTCGTAAGAATACTATTACAGAGTTTAGGAATGCTTATGTGATAAGCTAGTAGATCCTAGTGGATCTGTAATTAAAAGTCATCTAAATGAACTTACGAGTTATTGGATGAACGTGAGGATGAACCTGCAGAGAGCAAAAGACTTGGATAATTGCTAGTCCCGAATGTCTTGATAATTTGCTTGAAGGTGAACTCGTAAATTTAATAGAAACAATGCGCTTCTCGTATAATTCCTTGATAAGTGAATGTATCAAGAGAAAATTTGATTATTACTGAGAGTCAATAAATCAAGATTTTCTAGCACGTGTACTAGAAAATGGATTGTGTATGTTCTCTCTATGTCCTTTGTGGGGGAAATGATGTTAAGAAATAGAGAGAGTGGTTCTGTTTGACAGAATCTTGTTTAAAAAATATATAGATCTTCTTACGAGATAGAATCATTAGGACCCAAATGAATTTTCAAATTGGGAAAATATATGTGGGTCTGAAGGAAGTATAAGGTCAGACTGATAATAAAATATTACAGTCAAAAGTGATGACCTTATATAATTTATGAAATATTCTCGAGTTTTGAGAATAAGGTTCATTAAGATGATACTAAAATTATCGTACTGTGAAATTTAAAAGTGCATCAATGAACATTGAGACGGTCTTTCTAAATAGATATTTGGAGAAATATCTATTTACGTGAACCTGAGGGTTGCTCTAGATAAAGCAAGAGTAGAAAGTATTGGCATATTAAATTTGATATTGCTATGATAAGCAATGGCTTCAAATAAATGACATGGTTGCCACTTTGAGGACGCTCAAAATTGGTTGCTATGTGAATAAGGATTGCCAGTTTAAGGACGCTTAAACTCGGTAATGATGCAAACTGAAATTGCTGGTTTTCGGGATGCTAAAAGCTGGTAATATCAATAACAAGTGAAGCCTCAAGTAATAACTAGTAAAGTTATTTCATAAATATGAAATATGTCAATATGAGATGTCAAACTGATTCAAAATCAGAGAATTGACAAGTGTGCATGTGTTATTTACACAAGATATGCAAGTCATAATTGATTGCATGTGAGTGATCTGATCATTACGAGAAGTAATGACAAGAGGATCATCTCTGAAAATCTCGATGAGATTGAAAAGTTTTGATTTGAAGATTACAATCTTCGTGACTTTAAAAGTCTTAGATGATACATGTCACATGTTGGTGATGTGAATTTTGAAGAGATCAAAGAAGCTAAAATTGTCATAGCTAGAAAGGATTTATATTTATCCAAGCGTAGATGAACAAGGATCTCTCAAGAAGAATTGCAAGTCTGTTGTACTTTTTAAAATTGTACAAAATTAGACATAGGCTACACAGTTGGTAAACTGGGTAGATGCACGAGTACAATGGAAATTGGTCACTTGGAAGTGATTGCAATGAGATTTAAGGTGTATGATATGTGCTCGTGAGGTTGGACTGTAATACGAAAGATATCTAATTGTACTATGTGAATATAGTATGTAAATTAGATATTTGACTTTAAGAACTTAAAAGTCATTCGAGAATACATTTCACACTTAGCAGCCGTGTCATAGAAATCCTAAACTTAGCTCGATTCATGATGGAATACGAGTCTGGTATATAAAATAAATGCAGTTAAAAGGCTGAATAACCACTTTTTAAGGATATTCCTAAATGACAAGGAAAATATGTCTTCAATATGCATATATCGTGTAATCAATATGCAAATTGGAAGATCACATTATTGTGTATGAAATGGTATGTCTCACATCTATGATGAGGACATAATACCATTAAACAACTATTCTCAACAAGAATTATCATGATTTTCTATGTAAAGTCAAATGATAATGTTTGGATCCACTAACCAGATGGTTAAACTGAGCGAATCTGTTTAAGCCAAGGGAATCTAGTTAGACCGAGAGATAGTTGTCAAATCATCGAGAGGAATGAGCTTTGCCTATTGCTTAACGACGTCATGGTGGACACCCAACCTTGCTGACTGGAGATCCCAAGAACTTGGTTCAATGGGACAACTAAATTTTGATGACCAAATCACTGTGGGGGTAACCCCTGGCCTATTTCTATGATAATGAAACAGTGAGACCCGTAAGGTACGAGGTTAAACTTTATGCTTTTAATGATCTTTGACGAATACAAGGATTTCAAGTTTGAATACATAATATTCAGTTGAGTAAATGCGGGTTACTCTATAAGATAAAGATCACCTATGTAAGAGAGAAGTATGGCCGCTTCAAAGGAGAATTGTAAGGCACAATTCTTTAGAAACTCTTGCAGAACCAGGACGATGTTCCAGGGCCAAAATGGACATAATCATGAGAACTGAATGAGTCAGGAAAGATATAGTGATGAGAATGTCATCGTTTACATAAACGGTCGAACAGTTCAAGGACATCGCATCATACTGTCTACCAGTAAATTCGATATACTTATTCGAGCGAAGGTTCAAGGAGCATTCTCTACCTATCGTATGCTATATCTGACCGCCGGAACTATCACCAAGTCAAGCTCCGCGTCTGTCTGTCTATGTGGTGCGTGCTACTGGACCATCAATCTCATTTGTGAGGGATTGTTGGACAAACTTAGTATTTTAGACTAAGTTGTGAATCATTTTGAGACTCTATATGAGTGAGACACATTATGTGTTAGTGGTGTGTATTTATTGAAATGTATTCTCCTCTTCGAGGGAATTCCAACGCATATTTACACGCTCAAAATGAGTAAAAGGTGAATGAGAACTGATGTTCCAAAGTTTTACCTTTTAATATGAAAAGTGGTTTTGTACCACATCGAGAGTAGCACAAACCTATTCCTTAGTTTTTCTTATAAATACCATGTACCACATGGAAAAGAAATATAAGTCCTTACAAGCCTCTCTTTATAAATAAAGTCTTAGGGCACCAATTTTATTAAGTCGAGGAAATAAGAGTCATCTCTTTCATTCTCGGTCTCTTTAGTCTTTTATTTTGTTAATATTCCGGTGATAGTTCTCGGGCTCAGTTCAAGTTCGCTGAGAGTATATTCGATCTATCGATTATACTAGTATCTCGTTTTATCCTGAGAAGCAGGTCGCTAAACACGGATGGTGCGGGGCGAAACTGCTTTAAGGAGACAGTTTTCTGGACTCGAGATTAAATCCAATCTCTGTTTGTTTTCTCAAACCCTTCTCCTAATTTAATTGTTAATTCTTATATGTTTATGTGATTTAAGAATTAGCAATATTCTTATAAATTAGTTATATATTATATATATATAATAATAATGTTTTTATCGTACAAGATTGATAAGAAGCTCAGCAAAGGACCTATTTACCTTGCAAGTATCATACATCCATATCTTTGTTACCAAGTACCAAACCAGTCTTACTAATAACCAATTTTCAATATTATTTCTCATAAATGGTCACCCTAAATTACTTGTTGGGTATAATTCTAACTACACAACAACAATGGGCAGTTATATATATAATAACAAGAACATGGCAAATAACCAACTAATGAAATAAAACACGAAGGCAATAACAAACTATAAAGACTGTAATTGACAAAGAAAGTAAAGAAAACTTATCTCTTATCGCTTTCCAAATTCTGATAAGAAGAAGAACACAACAGCTGAGTCGCCAAATCCTTCAAGAGGACTTGACTGTTCTTGAAGAGATTATTGCCCCCCACTTAAGCTGTGATGGAATGCAGCAATATCGCTTCCAGGATAAAACAACAACAGATCAATCTGGCCACAGAACCAACAATGATCAACGACGCCTCGCACCTCAGTTTGCCCAAAAAACCTATGCAACTCATATATGTTTACGAGGTAGGCACCGAGACTTGTGTCCTTTTAATCTCAAGTATACCTCTCAATATATAGGCATCTCAAGTTGCTCTTCTTCTATTTTACTCGATGTGGTACACCAAGTAACAAAACAGAAAAAGTAAACAAAATGGTTTTTCCTTATTATTTATATTATATCGTGATTAATTAATATTAATATTACAAAATATATTCAGAGTATGATTAAAATAATCCTTACTCAATATATTTTATATTAATAATTAAATAATCAATATAAATAATTAAACTTGTAATAGAAAAGAAAAATATAAGAGTTCTCACTAGCACTAGGCCACACAATCATTCCACTTATGCTAGTAGTTGTAAACAACACTAACACAAGATGCTATATAAACTCAATATCTTTCTTTTACAATACCAATGTGGGACAAAATCCCCAAAACCCATTTCAAACAAGCAACTTTGTCGCAATATATTCATGGATTCCACTAAGAAAATGTCTTAGATCCAAATATGAAAGTTTAAGTCCTCATGTCAAGGAACAACCTCCAAGTGTTAGTTTCCGGAAATCATATCAAGAACATATATAAAATATGCCTCAAACTTTCCATTTTCTAACAATCCCCCACAAATCCATAATTAAATTGCATACCAGATTTTATCATGACTTGCTTTTCAGAGTCGGTACCCTCCCGGGTTTGAACCCTCCTAAGTCCTCTACTTCGATGGCTACCGGATACAGATGGAATGTTTCACCATGAATCTTTATCCATTGGGTGTAACCACACTCCATAGACGACGATAAGTCAAAGGCTATGGTGCCAATCTACGACTTTGAGACGTTAATGGTCATGTCTCGATCCTGTTCGTCGAATGTTTCGAGGAATAACCCTTTCCTCTAATTGCGACCACACAATTACATTCGCTTAGCTGGGCATCTCCAGAGATGTACTGCTATCATCTCGTCAAACGACTTGACCCCATTCAGAGTTCAAATAACTCTTGCTAACTAGCAGTTCAAGTACCTCTTAAGGTTTATAGGGAATAGACTCAGATACATAAGTATCTAAATGTATATGGTAGAGGTACTACCAATTCATCCTTACAACTTATTATTACCATATTGAATACACTTCGAGGGATCTCCTCTCAGGTGTATTGGGTTCCCGCTGTTGATGAATTATGATGGGTTACCAGTCCAATCCCCAACCTCGACTGAAGGACTATGGCATGCTCAAGCCCTTTAGTCAGCGGATCAGCTATATTATCCTGAGTTCCTATGAACTCTATAGCAATAATCCTATCAGACACAAGACCCCTTATAGACTTTAGTCTAATTTAGATGTGTCTCTTTGTTTTAGCATTATACTTTACACTTCTGACTTTGTCGATAGTTGTACGGCTATCACAATGAACAGAAATGGCAGGAAGCGGCTTGCATACTACAGGTAACATACTCATGAGTCCATGTAACCATTCAGCCTCCGTCCCCGTGGCATCAAGTGCACACAACTCAGCCTCAAAAGTAGACCGAGTAATCAAAGTCTGTCTAGAAGACTTTCAGGACACTGCTCCACCCGCAAGGGTAAACACATATCCAGTCACTCCATTGGAACCAGATTTCTTAGCTATCCAACTTGCATCACTGTACCCCTCGAGTACCCCTGAAAATCTCCGGTAATGCAAGCCAAGGGAAATAGTTCCCTTCAGATATCTAAGAACTCTATCCAGTGCCTCCCAATGAGTCTTGTTTGGACAGCTTGTATATCTAGCCAACTTAGACACAGAATAAGAAATATCTGGCCTAGTCACATTAGCAAGATATTGCAAACTCCCAATAATCTAAGAATACCTTAACTGAGACACAGGAACTCCTGAACTATTCTTGACTAAGGCAACTTTTGAATCATATGGTGTACTAGCGATTCTACAATTTGAATAACCATACTTCTCAAGTATAGATTTCTCTATATAATGAGACTGTGACAAAGTTATTCCATCAGTTGACTGAGCCAACTTGATCCCAAGAATCACACTAGCTTCACCCATATCCTTCATCTCAAAGTGCATCTTCAAGAAACTCTTTGTCTCGTTAATAATCTCAATATTGGTTCCAAACAACAAGATATCATCTACATACAAGCACACGATCACACAATCATTACCTCTAACCTTATAGTAGACACACTTGTCACTTTCATTAACTAAAAAATTCAAAGTCTAAAACAGTTTCATCAAACTTTTTATGCCAGTCTATAGGTGCTTGTTTAAGGCCATAGATGGACTTGACTAGTCTACATACTTTCCTTTCATTACCAGAAACAATAGATCCCTCAGGCTGATCCATATAAATCTCTTCTTCAAGGTCACCATGAAGAAAAGCTGTCTTTACATCCATTTGATGGATGATAAGACCATGTACAGAAGCCAATGCAATAAGCATTCTGATTGTTGTCATTCGGGCAACTGGAGAATATGTATCAAAAAAATCAATGCCTTCCATTTGCCTAAAGCCCTTAGCAACTAGCCTAGCCTTGTACTTATTTATTGAGCCATCAGTGTTTAGCTTCCTCTTGAAGATCCATTTACATCCAATAGTAGAACACCCTGGAGGGAGATCGACTAACTCTCATGTTCCGTTTGAAACAATTGAGTCAATTTCACTCTTTACAGCGCCTTTCCAATGCCTTGACTCTGAAGAATCCTTGGCTTGACGAAAAGTTAAAGGCTCATCCTCGACATTGTAAGTGATAAATTCACTTCCAAAGTCCTTGACTACCTTTGCAAGCTTACTCCTTCTAGGTTCCTCTACTTCGTTAGGAGTAGAGCTACTACCAGGTTCCACCCCCACATTTGTCATCTTTTGCACATAATCAGGAATAGAACTTGATGTGTGAGTGGGATCATCCTCAGAACTACCCAAAGATATACCAGTCTTCATTGGGAATACTTCCTCAAAGAAAGTTACATCACGAAACTCAACTATCGTATTCGCCACAATACCATCTATGTCAGATTTTAATACTAAAAATCTCATAGCAGTTGTGGTTTCAAGATAGCCCAGAAAGATACAATCAACAGTTTTTGGACCCAGTTTCTTTCTCTTGTGTTCAGGGAAAAGCACCTTAGCAAAGCACCCCCACACACGAAGATAACTCAAACTTGTCCTACGCTTTCTCCATAATTCATATGGTGTCTTGTCCATATGTTTCAGAGGGACTCTATTCAGAATATGGCAAGTCGTATTCAGAGCCTCTTCCCACATGTACTTAGGCAACCCAGAATTAATTAGCATACTGTTAATCATGTCTTTTAAAAGTTTTGTTCTTTCGTTCTGCCACCCATTAGACTCAGGTGTGTATGGTGGAGTAACCTCATGAACTATACCATTGCTTGCGCAAAATTTATTAAACAAGGTACTCGTATACTCACCACCTCTATTAGACCGCAAACGTTTAAGTACTTTGCCAGTTTATGTTTCAGCTTCATTTTTATACATAATGAATTTATCTAGTGCTTCATCCTTATGTTTAAGCAAATAAACATAACAATATCTACTACAATCATCTATAAAGGTAATGAAATATGTACAGTGATCCTTAGTCAACACACCACCAAATTCACATATGTCTGAGTGCACTATATCTAACAAGTCTGAACCCCTAACAACATTATGAAAAGGTTTCCTTGTTTGTCTAGCAGTTACACACACTTGACACTTAGATTTCTTATCAATGGCGTACTTTGGAATCAACTCTAAATTCATCATATTCTTTAGAGCACCAAAATTTAAATGACCAAGTCGTAAGTGCCACAAATCAGATGATTCTACACAATTAACAGAAGTTGCAACACTATCATTAATAAAACCACCCAAAACGGGTTCAACATTTATTAAAACAAACCATCAGACAAGTAACCCTTGCCAAAGAATGTACCAGTATGAGTAATAACTACTTTATTACACTTCAAAGAAAGTTCAAAGCCGTTTTTAAAACTAAACAACTTCCACTTATAATATTTCTACGAATAGAGGGAACATGATACACTCTAGTGAGAGATAGAATCCGCCCAGAAGCAAACTTCAGGTCCACGTTTCCTATTCCAAGCACTTGTGCAGCACTAGCATTCCCCATCATCACTGTCACTCCATGACTGTTGATAAGATACAAATCAGCACAAATATGTACATTAGCTCTAGTATCAATCAACCACTCACGTGACAGATAAGTGGAAAGTAGTACAGGGTGGTAAGTAACATATCCGTCATCGGTTCCAGAGGCAACAACCTCACCAATGACCATGTTAGCTACTGGCCCACTTGTGGTTCCAAGTCCAAGCACAGTATTTGCTTGAGCTACCACTCCAGCTTTCTTAGCTTTCTTACTTGGACAGTCCTTGCTCCAATGACCAACCCGTCCACAAGACCAACATGGTTTGTTCGCCTTTGGTTTATTAGCCTTGTTCTTGTCAGATTTAGTGTTAGCCTTCTTAGTGACTACCTTTCTTTTCTGTTCTACAGTCACTACATTTACCTTCAAACTCCCATGTTCCACATGCAACACATGTCCCTATTTGGACTTGTGCTGCTCCCGTACTGAGATGTCCAACATCAAGTTAGTCCATGAGATCTCTCCTTTCTGTCTTTTCAGGGAGAGGGCAAACTCTTCCCAAGACTTAAGGAGCTTTTCAATCACAGACATCACTCGAAACTTCTCAAGCAAGACCATACCGGACTCACCCAAATCATGAACTAACATCTCAAACTCATGAACCTGTTCAGTCATAGATTTTCCATCCACCAGCTTAAAATCAAGAAACCTAGCCACGGAATACTTCTCAAATCCTTGAGAATCAGTATTATGGGTTTGGTCCAGCTTATCCCATAAGACTTTAGCAGTATAGGCATCTGATGAATAAATATCGAACAAGGTGTTCTCCAAGGATACCAAAATTGGCTGCCCTAGCCACCCCATCCTTCTCAGCCCATAAAGCATAAACCTTAACAGATTCAGCTTTCTCTTGATCTAACCCAGGAGGATCATACTGTACCACTAACAATAGACCCTTAATCGTTAACTAGAGCTTCGTCTTTTTATGCCAAAGAGAAAAAAAAGCTCCACCACTAAATTTATTAGGCATACCCGATAAATCAATTGGATGGGGAAAACGATACGTGGTCCGGTCAATGGTAGTAGTACCACCAGAACCAAAATCAGTCTCAACAATTTTAGGAACATCACCAGTTTCGTTAACCATCTTGCTAATTAACTATATATAACTTTAATCTCTTCAAGATTGTTGGGTATAATTCTAACTACACAGCAACAATGGGCCTATATATATAATAACAAGAACATGGCAAATAACCAACTAACGAAATAAAACACGAAGGTAATAACAAACTATAAAGACTGTAATTGACAAAGAAAGTAAAGAAAACTTATCTCTTATCGCTTTCCAAATTCTGATAAGAAGAAGAACACAACAGCTGAGTTGCCAAATCCTTCAAGAGGACTTGACTGTTCTTGAAGAGATTATTGCCCCCCACTTAAGCTGTGATGGAATGCAGCAATATCGCTTCCAGGATAAAACAGCAACAGATCAATCTGGCCATAGAACCAACAATGATCAACGGCGCCTCGCACCTCAGTTTGCCCAAAAAACCTATGCAACTCATATATGTTTGCGAGGTAGGCACCGAGACTTGTGTCCTTTTAATCTCAAGTATACCTCTCAATATATAGGCATCTCAAGTTGCTCTTCTTCTATTTTACTCGTTGTGGTACACCAAGTAACAAAACAGAAAAAGTAAATAAAATGGTTTTTCCTTATTATTTATATTATATCGTGATTAATTAATATTAATATTACAAAATATATTCAGAGTATGATTAAAATAATCCTTACTCAATATATTTTATATTAATAATTAAATAATCAATATAAATAATTAAACTTGTAATAGAAAAGAAAAATATAAGAGTTCTCACTAGCACTACGCCACACAAGCATTCCACTTATGCTAGTAGTTGTAAACAACACTAACACAAGATGCTATATAAACTCAATATCTTTCTTTTACAATACCAATGTGGGACAAAATCCCCAAAACCCATTTCAAACAAGCAATTTTGTCGCAATATATTCATGGATTCCACTAAGAAAATGTCTTAGATCCAAATATGAAAGTTTAAGTCCTCATGTCAAGGAACAACCTCCAAATGTTAGTTTCCAGAAATCATATCAAGAACATATATAAAATATGTCTCAAACTTTTCATTTTCTAACATTACTAACCAGGGATGATCACCAGAGCAGTGCGGAAACTTTTTTGGGAACTTAAATAAACTATCACACCTCCGAGCACCATTTTACGAAGGGTAAGGTACAATACTAACAAAAAATCAGTAGGGTTGCGACTTCATGACATAGGTCGGTAAATGTAAAAAAAAAATGAAAAGTAGCAACAGTTTCTAAAAGTCTCAGCACCCTTATCATTCCCTAACTGTTAAATTGTTGGAACTAACATTTATGTAGTTAAACTGAAAAAAAAATTCAACTTACATAGAAGATCTCCAAACAATTCTGTTAGAGTAAACAGATTTCACAGCATGCGCAGCACATATTAGAATTTGGGAAACAAGAAGCAAGCATGATAAGCTACTGAAATGTTTAAGATTATTTGTAGAGTAAATTATAGAGTTTTGACCGTAGTTTACACCGATTTTCAAAATAATGGCCAAATTTTCAAATTTTCAAAACAGTGGCTAACTTTTCTTTCCGCCTTTCAAAAAACTGGCTGCCGTTAACTTCCGTTAAGTTTTCTCCGTTAAAAATTATATTTAAAGTATAAGTTGCCATACTTCATATTTATTTTTAAAATGGTGGCTACATTTTTAAAATTTTTAAATAATGACATTTTAAAATTTTCATTGGTAGAAAGAGTTTTAAAGAGTTTTCCTAGATTTGATCCTAATACTGGGTGTCGATTAACAAATTATTATCACTTTGGTTATAAGTTTTTTCAAAGATGGATACTCTTCTCTATATTTTTGCTAAATTTTTTATTCATATTTTTGTGTGAGGAGGTTAAAAAAATATAGAAGTTAGGCACTTGATTAAATTAGAAGAAGTGAAAAAACTAATAATTATTTAAGTTGTGTTTGTACCTATATATTTAGCGATATCATATGTTTTTTGTGACGATAAAGATGGGAGTGCATGTAGTAATTTGACGACACCATTCTTTTAAAAGGTGAAAAATGATTTCAATAATTTATAAAAGTTTAACCACTATTTTGAAAATAAGTGCAAAGAATAGCCATCATTCTGTAATTTACGCTTTAAATATATTATTTAACGGCGAAGATTTAACGGGATTTGACGGCAGCCATTTTTTTGAAAGGCGGAACAAAAAGTAGACCATTATTTTGAAAATTTAAAAAATTGTCAACTATTTTGAAAATTGATGTAAAATACGGCACCACTTTGTAATTTACTCTTATTTGTAATATGATTTAGGCATAGTGCTATTTACTTATACAAAATGATCACTTCAACGGAAGCTGCTAAAGACTGAATTAGAATCTCTCTGAACCTCAAAATACACAATCTATCCAGTGATGTACTTACTTAACATTAGATTCCCTGAGAAGCCAATATAATTCCTTATTATTACATAAGAATGTCAATGAAATAGTTTGCTGACAATTATGAAGATATGAAGATACAATTTCACAAGAACAGCTTTTATATAAAAATATTTACTTAAACATGAAGCCATAACATAAAAAGAGAAAATGAAAAAAAGAGCTCTACAAATGGGCTTGTCGTAAACACATATAGCTTGATTCTCAATGATTTCAATAGCTGAGAAGAAACATATAAACACTACCTACTGTAGGGATGAAACATCCCCAACATATACAAAATCAAATGAATATATAACTAATTAAATTAGGTTAGTAAGAAACAAAGATAAAACACTGGCAAATATTGTATAATTATCTGGTGCTCTTCCCTTACCCAGATACCATTGTTTCATTTCATCTAAATACATATGATCACATTTAAGATTAATCACTGTATTAATATAACATTTCCACATAATAAGTATGCTAACTGATATATCTGCAATCCTTTAATCAAAAGAAAATCCAGCTTCATGGCCAAGATTTATAATGAATGGGTTGAATTGGTCCCAGATAATCTAAGAAATCTTGCTAGAAGTGAAGGGGTTTTGATCCTTCCAGTGGACCAACTATGATAACAGAAGATACCATGCATGCATCTGAACTAACCTTTTCTTTTGTTTATGTGTAGCTAGTACTAAATGAACACTTTAAGTTTTTGTAGCATGTATTTGTTTCCATACAGGGATTAATATTGCTTGCTTATTTTAAGCCAGAAATCCATGTTTTTAATTTCCTCACGGCTTAGTCCTGACAAAACTCCCATGCAGAAACGGAGCTTATTGGTGCTCCTTTCCATCCACAAACTAAGGATTTTTCATTCATAACCAATGTGCAAAATTTCCCACAAGGATTCTTCTTGAGAACAAGCTCTGCTTGGCTCAAAGATGACGCACTTATCTCCATCTCCACTAATCCAGACCTTCCAAAAAAGCCCCTCCAATAGTCAATCTTCTCATGGCGATGTATCCACTCCTCGCCCTCACTTGTAACAAGATTTTGAATCCCCTCCCAGAGGTATACGGCTTCTGTTGTCTTCCTGAATTGACTGGATCGACCCATGCAAGCCTCGAGACAATCAAAAAGTGAACCAAAAAGAAAAAGTGCTTCAATAAAGCGATCCATGAGAGCAGGCGAATTTGTGTGAGCCTCTATTTCTGTGATCACCATCACTCGTGGTCGGATATTCTTTATCACTCCCATCAATGCTTCCAAGCGATTGGGCCATGCTAACATAGTTGAGAGAAATACATGTGAGTAGATTGCAACTGTTTCATCACTCTCGAAGCTAAACGCCTCTTCCATGAGATCTTCCATGCTTGTGACAACTATATTGAATGAAAATGGCAAGTTTATGCTTTGGGCAAAAGATGACAACCTCTTACCTATGCCTGCAGTCCTCTCTCTGGATGAAGATATAACAGCAGTTATCTTAAGAAGCTCAAGGGGGCATTCATGTCGAACCGAAAGAGCTTGCATCAAATTTACCCAGTACAACCCACTTTTGATACCTATATCAACCAGGTGAATCCTTTTTGAGGTCGACACATTGTCCAATATAACTTGCATAGCAGTGAAATGAATAACTTGACTGATTGGAAGTTGTTGATGACATGCAATTGCAGCAGGATGCAGCGTCGTCAATGCATCTTGTAACTGCATTGCCTTCCTTCTTTGTTGTCCTATTTCCCCTAATAATACATTTCCTGTTTCTTGATGAATCCTTTCTGTAAGAGCTTCAGCAAAATGAAACACGAGTCTTTTAACTGGATTACCATCAGGGGTAGCCAATTGATAGCACATGCTAATTAAATTTTGCATATGATGAAACTGTCTGTTAACGAATGTCTCTACAGAAGCTAAAAGAAACACTACAAGCTCTACATCTTCAGCAGACTCACAAGAGAGACCTGAATAGTAGTTATTGAGTGGATGGAAAAGCATGGAAAGATCATTAGGAGTGTGCGAGATATATTGGATATATTTTTCTTTTGCAATCATTATAATATCTTCCACTGATAATACATGGGTACCTGTATTACCAGGAACATGCAAATTCAACTCAACATTCTTTTTTTCGCAGCTGAAATTGTTCATCCTACTGCCACATTTCTTCAAGAGCTCGATTGATGCAAGTGGAAGGCTTTTATTCCTTGCTTTCACATAATCTGATTCTCCAGTTGCTTCTTCACATTGTTCCAAGGTTTTTGCATAAATGGAATTCATATCAACCAATCTTGTAATTTGAAAGAGTGTTTTGATCCTTCTTCTTCACACTCTAGCCTGAGATTCAAAAGAACAAGAGACACCTATGCAAGTGTATATTTCTCTGTCTAGAATGTGTGCTAGTGTCTGTCTGCATGTTTCCTCAAATGATTCATATGATTTATAGAGCTGAAACTCTGCATTTCCAAAACAGAAATATTAATTAAGTGGAAATATTATTTTAGTACAAAAAAATGATTACCAGTATAGAGATAGAGCACTTCCGATATTATCAAGGACTGGCTACAGCGACAAGTGCTCTTTGGGTCTACCACTTATTGATAAAATATATTCATAAGATTGTTATTACAAGCCTTTGTGTTTGTAAGTGGTAACATACATATGAATAATTAATCTTATCAGACCTCGGCCAGCAACAATGTTTATACTAAAAAACTAAACAAGCAGAGTTTAGCAAAATAAAATATTGGCGTACATGAGTAATTTAATATAAAAAAGATTTGGTAACATTAAGAAGAATAAGCAGTACGAATGTGAAAGGAAAACAAGTAGAGGTATACGTACGGCAATGTAAATCCAACAGTTTATAGTCACAACAGAACTACTAAGAAGGCATAGAGACCAAGTGTTATGCATTGGTTGCACATCTGGACTAAAGCCATTTAGCTTTGATGTATCCTGTACGCCTTCTAAAATATCACCATAAATATTAAAAAATCTTTGGATAAAAAAGATGAGATTTACACGCGTATTAGGGTGTACCCCAAAAATCTCCACAATGCAGGTAGCAGTACAAGACTGATATACGTTATATGGCCTTCTGCCTGCACGTTCAGATTTAAACTTGCTGCACCTCAGAGTTGCATAATTATTAGCTTCAATCGACCCTTATCCACTAATAAAAATGACTAAATTTTAACCATTTTCCTGTAAGAATGATCAAACTCTTCTGTTTTTGAGGTAAAGAAGCTCTATGTAGAAGCCATAGGGCACATCCAGTTCTTTAAAATGCCATATTTTTCTTAAAATTTAACTAATATCCAATTTTTATTGCAGAACCTATTAACTAAACTTTAGGGTTCAAAGTTCTAAACTGAAACTTTAAGATGTTAGAGACAGACGGTGTATCACCTTATTGATTATATATGTAAATTATTAGCATAATATTGTAAGTTTACATTTAATCATCTTTTGCATGCTCTTTGCAGCCATTAGGGCATCCATTCTAAAGGAAAACCTATTATTGATCATATAACCATATTGCTAACTAAGTTCGCAACTGTTTCATGTAGACATGACACCTTTCCCGCTCACACATCACACATGTATGCATGTGTAATGAGTACCTTATACAGGTTACTGAAACCATGAGCAGGTTGCAGAGTGCAGACATAATATACGATGCTCTTTCTTAAAGCTTACATTTCAGTACCTAATCCAAAGATCGAATAAATATGAACCAAACACATGCGAAGAGGATGATATCCGGGCAGCATGTAATTTTTAGTAAATAAAGAAATCATGTTATGCTTAAGTAGTTAAGTAAATCCTGTTTAGATTGCGGACATTTGTATTTTGCAAATATGTATTTACTCCTTATTGATATTTTTACCCTATGAATTTGGATGCATATATTAATATGTTTATATGAATTTGGATGCATATATTGCATATGTTTATCTAGGTCAAGGTCACAAATCCATCTACATTTAAAATTTCAGTCTTCTTAAAACATAGCATAAGAACCAATTTAAGTATAATGTACCTTTTTGTATCAAAATTAAACAATAAAATGATACAGTAGACAATAGTGTCAATCAACCTGAACTCTTGAAGTAGTGGAAGTCGATAGGTCTGTCCAGCAAGAAGAGAAAAACATAAATGTAGCCGCACAGAGGTTCATTCATATATATAACTAGTTCTATGTCAGTTCTACTTAATATGCTAATCTAGTAATCTGTATTCACCAATAGATCACAGCTGACAGTCGTCAGTCATCTTCTATACCTAGCCCACAATCACACAAATATCCAGTACTTCTCTAGTATGAAAACACCAAATCTATAAGACTCTACAGATCTTCTCTTCTAGGTTCCAGCACATTTAAGGGTTAGTATACATTACACAGAGGAGAACATTTTACGCATCATATCTGTCAAGGTTTAATTGATCATCTTTGTTGGATGATTGTGAATTAAATATACATTGGACATTATTATTAGGTAATTTGATTTGCACCCTGAATAAAAAATGTTATAAGGTAATTATATCCAAGTACAGAAAGTCTATGGCGCATCCTAACAAGTACTGTCTATGAATCATAATGCTCTGCAAAACCAGGCGCAAGAGCATGTAATTGGTGATCTCAATGAGTTCTTGGCCATCACCTAAACAGGCTCTACAGTACGTTAAGTAATTCAAAACAAACGTTCATATATGATAAGAACAACTACATTAGGAATTGAAACGAACAAGCCTAGTAAACAAATCATACGGCTATAGTTAGACGGCCATAGGCTGACGGCCAAACAAGAGCAATTCAGCCACCGAATTTTAATTACTCGTTTTAGTTAGAGAAGAAACTATCAAAAATGGAATCCAATGTTAAACCAATTAATCAAGTTCAAGTAACGTGATGCGTTTAAATTTTCAGGTTCTGGATAGCATTAGATAGCAGGGAGTATACGCGTCTATGAAGCTTGGATATGTATGAAAAGTTCACATAATGAGCCAAGAAATGAAACACAGAATTATTATACTACCATATATTCAATTTATCTTTGGTTCTTTACAATATCTGGAGATCTTTAATTTTGAATAAAGAAACATCCTAACAACTAGTATAGGTAATAACTAAATAATATCCATTTTCTAAACAAGAACCCTAATGTGTGAACCCTAGCAAGCCATTATTACAAATTACATTAAACAATTAATCAGTTCTTGTAAGTTAGTTAAATTATTCGTATTTCAATAAACAAACAAACAAACATTGCCAATCTGAACAAGAGTACAAAAAAGTACTTTATGGTATATATGTACATTACAAAAAAGAATATTAGTGTGTGTGGTGAAAACAAACAGAAGAGGAGCATCAAAAAAGGAGGAGTATATGATTATGTAAAGACGGACAAAGAAGAAAATCAAGAAAGAACTATAATAAAAATATAAAATAGCAATACCTTGGGCTTCAAAGACTGCTGCATGATTGCTTCATTAACGGACAGCAGTAATCACTAATCACCGTATTTTCTAGCTTTGTTTAGGCGATATTACCTACTTGGTTTACATTATTTAATTTAAGTTAAACCAAAAATAGAACGGCAATAAAGTCGCTTATCGGCGTGCTATAAAGTTTAACATTATGTACTTTAAAATCTTTTTTTATTCAAACAAGCCGCAAAAAGCAATACAAATTACTGCCTTCCGTACTTCATTTCAAACTCGACCACACAACAAAAAAATGAGATAGTAGGTAGTTTATGTGACAACTTATAAGGTATTTATAGCTTATAAGTTTGTAACGGCTTACTGAGAAGTGTTTGTCGAGCTCACTTATAGGTTGAATTAATAATTTATAAGCTGATAAGTTGAATGTTAGTAATGACGTACTTTTTCTTAATTTATTTTTATTTTTCGTTTTTTATTAACTTTAATTTTAAAATATATGTTTATAAATATTATATTAATTCAAAACTCATGAATTAAGATAATTGTATATAAAAAATATTTGTTTTAGTTCATTTAAATAAAAATAATTCTGACTTTTAAGTAAAATTATCCAAACACTTATATAACTTATAATTTTTAATTTACTTATTACTTATAAGTTACTTATTCATTTTAAGTTATACATTACTTATTTTAAGATTTTTCAAACGAGCACTAGATATTAAAATAAATATTTACCAGCGGCCTGATAAATATTTTTTAATTAATATTATGATTTTTTTTAAATTTCAGATTTTAATATAATGATTTTTAATTTTAATATTTTTAAGGATTAATTTAAACGAGAAAATAATCTTCAAAAATCGTTTGTCAAGACTTAGCACAATAAGAGAATGACGATTTACGAGAAGAATCATAAATTTTTTTCGAACTCGTTTAATATTTTTTTGCCATCAGAGCTCACTACAACAAATCTGGCCATTTACGACGGTTTTTTTGAACTGAAATCGTCGTAATTGAGCCATTTACGACGGAAAAAAATTGTCGTTTTTGGTCGAGTAGTAAGTTCGTTTTTTCTTCACAAGATAAAATTGTGTCGCAAGTTAGAGAGGAGGGGCCCACATTCTCAATAAAATAATAAATTTACTTACGACGAAATATTCCGTCGTAAGTTATCAACATACGACGAATAATAATGTCGTATGTTAGTTACTTACGACGAAGGAAACGTCGTATGTTTTATTGTGAGACCCACCTTCGTTAAAATAAAACAGAAATTTACGACACAACTATACGTCGTAAATTAGTAACTTACGACGGAATATGTGATGAACAACCGTCGTAAGTTTGTTTTTCCAAAATAGCCAAATTCTGATTTTTCAGTTTCCTGCCATTTTTTAAATTCAATACAATGCCAAACAAAAAGCAATCAAAACTAGTGGAAGAACTCATATTATTTCACTATACTTGGAATAATATTCAAATATCATAAAGTACAAAAAAATACATAAAAACATTAAAAGTACAGCTAACAAAGTCGTATTAAATTGTATAATATATGACAAAACTTAAGTAGAAGCCACTAAATCCAACAAAATATAATATCCTTGAGCAATTGGTTGTACATTGTTGCACACAATTCTTTATGTTACCCTCTTCTGCATGTACTCAACTTCAGCAAACAAAAGCTCATTTTGCATTATTATGAAGAATAATTGTAAGAGGAAAAATGATTACTACAAAAATATTATTCACTAATCATTATCGAGCTAGAATGAAATGTCATTGTCGACTATACCTTCTTGGAGCGGATTTTGTCAAGTCCTTTCTCAAGTTTGGTTTCCTGGTTTTTCAGATCCTTAACATTCAGAGAGTTTATGGCTTCACCCATCAGGTTCCTGTAAAATGACTCAACTTAATTAATTAAGCAGATTATATGCATATTAGCCTAGGTATACATATTATTAATTAAAAAATGTAACCTGTTGTCCTGCTGTATTTTGGTAATATCCCGACGTAATCTCGTGGCTTTTTGCTGGTAATACTGAGATTAATATCGTTCAATAAGAATTTGGCATTTCGAAACAAGTATAGTTAAGCTATGTGAGAATCAACGAGTGCCCTAAGTAAGGATACTTCAGGTACTTGGTTCAGAATTCGATTTTCTCCATCCATAAACTTGCCAAATTTATTTAGTACTTCACTTTCGAAAGATACTTGATGTATTTTAAATAGGTAAATACTCTATTAAGTTACAACAATCTCAAAGCATGGGAAAACGAAGAGTACTAAATACATTCTAAACACAAATTGACTCTGTTGTTCGAAGCAAAATCATAAAAATTACAAGGAGAGAAAGCGATCAAATTTACAAAAGTTCAGATTCTGCCTAAATTATTTAAGCACCAATCAATATAGCAGTATAATTTCGATTAGACTCTAGAATATTTCACAAGGTTTCCGAAACATCTTGAATCATGCAAAACGGATACTCGAAACTTAACTTATGATTTTTCTCGTGAATTTATACATAAGTGAAACTAAAAATCTGGCATGCATTACTTTATAGTTCTACTTTTGATTTCCCTAGTTGCAAACTGAAGTAAAATTAATTACAGGCATAAAAATGAAGAGGATTAAATATGTTTGCAATCAGAAGGCCCTCGCTGTCAGCGAACTCATATCAAAATACAGGACATAAAACATAAGACTCCAAGGGATTTACAATCTGTTCAGAATGGCAGTGCAGACCCATGTTATTCTTAACAGGAGACCTTTCAAACTTGTTAAGAATTTTGAGAAGAAAGTGAACTATGTTTATAAGAATCCTTGTGAGTGGAAAATGTATGCACCTCTAATGAAGAAGACAACTGCGTATCAGAGCAAAATAATTATGAGTAAGCACACTTGCATTTCCCCATTCAACCAGCTAAAAATTAACTCTGCTCGGATAGATGAGCACTATAAGGAGGAGATCAGAATGAATCAAACCCGGCCTATTGTTGTATTGCATAAAAAGATCTTCAATGATTTGGAATGTAATATGTCCAAGTATGCTTGTATAGAGCCAACGCAATAGCACTCCTGAAGATCAATGGTACTCATTCTACAGTGTTTGGTCAAGTGTGAGATTATGCATATGACATAAGAGCATACTCCTAGATTGCATAATCAAAATCCTATGTGAAGATCCAGAGCTATGGACTAAATGTAGGAGATTTATGAGGATGTATGTGTTAGATATTGAATACAACACAGGGGGGTGAATGTGTTTTGGATATTTTTAGCCTTTTTCAAACTTTTATGGATCTGTGAATAAAGTAGATAAGAAATGTAGTTATATTATGTTAGCATAAATAAAACAGCAACACAATATTTCAAAACTCACTTAATTTTGTATTAAAATCAAGTTATGTCATGCTACAAATCATGAGTTCGTTGTAGGTAAAGAACTCAGCTTCCATCTTCAGAGAGTACAAAAAAATTTAGATATGTTTGTTACTCTTAAAAATAAAGGTTCGGTGTTCACTTTATAGATTAGTAAATACAGGTTTACACAGTATGTAATAAGATGTACTAAACCTTACTTTAAGTTATCTCTAAAGATTTCCAATTCTGTCTTAGTGAATCCTTGAAAATCTTGCAGGTCTGTGACCTTCATTTGTCAGTTAATCTTGGCCCTTGATCTTGCACTCCTCAAACTGCTTTTGTAGACTTTACAATCTAAGTGATTATATTGTTTTTTATTGATAATCTTGACTTTAACTTGTCTGCATTCAGGACTTGAGGTTCATATCAAGATCTCCATTTTGTTATATAGAGAACTGTCATCTCGATAAGTATAATGGCTTATCGAGATCTCTTAGTTCTCTATAAGTGTCTTTGACTTGTCGAGGTTTCCAAATCTCTGCATGTAGAAATGAGTTGTCGATATCTCTAAGATCTCTAATGAGAAATTGACTTGTCAATATCTCCAATCTTCATATCTTCATTTGACTTGTCGATATCTCTAAATTCTCTATATGCAGGAATGACTTATCGATATCTCAGAGATCTCTATATACATTTTAACTTGTAGATATCTCTGAGATCTCTAATGATACTTTAAATTGTCGATATCTCCAATCTTTACATCTTCATTTGACTTGTCGATATCTTTGAGCCTTCTCTATAAGCCATTTGGGACTTCTCGATAAGTCATTCTGGATTTCTCGAATGACTTCTCTTTATGACTTGATCTGTGTCTTGTAGATATCTTGACTTAGAATATTTTTCTTAAAACAGATTTATTCAACTCCAAGTGTTGGTGAGACTGCGTAGTTGTATGTACAGTTACGTGATAACTAAACACAATAACAACACTAGAATATGACATGTTAATAATACTACGTCTATACAAGAAATCAGGAAGAATGAAGACAAGGCAAATACAAAGAATCAGAAGATTAAAAGAAGGCCTGAAGTCTGTCTACAGGTCACTGAAAGAAGTTCATTAATATGATCATGCCTCAGTGAAGAATAAAGGTTAAAGACTTTCAGGATTTCAGAAATGTTGAAGATTCAGTATACAAGTGCTACCGGAAGATTTCAGTGTATTGGTGTTGATTGAAGATAGACATTGTTCGAAGCATAGGAATCTGAAGAATTGAAGACAGGGTATAGACAGACGTTAATGAAGACGTTGTCTAAAGTACCATAAAGGATTTCAGTGAAAGTACAGTTATTTATTGACAGTCAGTGTCTGAAGCAATAAAGTTGAGGCAAGCTTAACAATGTAATCAAGGCTATAATACGAAGACCTGAATCGGGGTTAGTCGTCTGTGAACCAGACCAGTTGTACTAGGCGTCAACAGCTCGTGAAAGGAATCTGAGTATTATTTATAGAAGGATTGTTAAGTTGAGGAACATACTTGGATTGAACATTTATGTGTTAAAGTACGAGAAGAGGTGCGCGGGGTATACAGCTAAACAGCTCAGGCGATTGGCGAAGCTCAAAATTTAATTGGAAAATTAAATAAATTTATTTAGTGGACTTTAATATAATTTATTTAATAAACTTAAAATGATTTATTTTATAAATTTTAAATAAGTTTATTTTATAAATCTAAATTAGTTTATTTATATAAGTTATATTTAAGTTAATTTTATAAATTAATTTAATTACAATTTAAACTTAAAAAGAAAAAGAAACAAAAAGAAAATAAAAAAAAGAGAGAAAAAGAAAAGAAAAGAAAAGAAAAAGAAATGAAAAAGAAAATTCAAAAAGAAAGAAAGAAAAGAAAAATAAAAAAAACAAGAGAAAAACAAAAAGGAAAAAAGGAAAAACAAAAAGGAAAAACAAAATAAAACAAAAACGTGTACATGTTGTACATGTTGTTTAAAGTTTCTGTTTAAGTACATTAACATGTACTTGCACCAGGTGATCGCCACACAGGTTTAACCCCCTCCCCCTGTCGCCACAGAGAAGCTACAAAAGAAACTAAGCTAAGGCAAAATAAATTGCCTTGGTCGTCATAGAGTGTAAAGTAAATCTCCTGTATACCTGTCTCTACAGAATCCTCAGCCACACATTTTATTGGATATAAAATCTACACTTTGCAGCAGAAAGAAGGAGCTATTCATTTTTTGGGGATTCATTTCTGTTCATCTTCTCTCCCAAGAGAGTAGTGAAAATGGCAGCAAAGATTTATAGAGAAGCTCAAGCTCTTTGTATATCTGTTTAACTTCTCACCGGAGTAACGTTATAATACCCGATTTAATTCTTATATATTTATAGGGGCATTATAATCGTTACCAGGTAATTAAATCCTAGTACAAATAAAAGCTAGATCATTGTATAGGATTTGATTTGTAAATCTTTGTAGGAGCTAGGAACTTTGTTGTTCTTAGATTGTAGCCGGTTAATTTATTTACCGAAGTGTAGCAACACCCTCCAGGATTTATATACGAATATATATTTCCCCGAATATCTTGTGTTCCTTATTTTTATCGTTCCAAATACTATTCCACTCAAGAACACGAAACCACTAACCAAGCACTAAATATTTTATCCGTTAAAGATTCGAAAGAATTTTTAATTTAGTGATTATCGTATTCACCCCCCCCCCCTCTACGATAATTCGGGACCTAACAATTGTTATCAGAGCTGACTAATTGATACACAAATCAGGATCCTTAAATAAATATAATTTATTAATTTGAATTTACATTAATTTATTTTATAAATTTAATTTAGGAAATTTATTTTATAAATTTATTTTAAATGAGTTTATTATTTAAAATTGAATAAGTTTATGTTTTAAACTTAATTTATATAAATTTATTTTATAAATTTATTTTATAAATTTGATTTAAATTAATTTATAATTTAAATTATAGTAAATAAGAATTTTTAATATAGATTAATTTAAATTTATTCTCGATATATTTAGCTGCCAGATTAATTTTCTCGGAAAATTTAGGCTGCCACAACTGGTTGATCAGTCTGTTGTCTTGAGCAGCAGTTGTGTTTGAGAAGTGGTACTTGTATTAGTTTGGAAATTGAGAAATTGGAAGCAAATTAATGTAGGTGTGGTGAGTAAATGAACATTCAGGTGTTGTGAGTACTACACGCGCGAACAGATTACTCGTCGCCATAACCGGATTGATTTGCACTCTTAAGTCGCCATAGGCATTACTGATCGCCACAAAGACACTGATTATCGCCAAAGAAGAGTCGCCTCACAAGAAAAAGTCGGCGCATACGGCGCACAGGAAATTCTGAGTCGCCATAGAACACTTAACTAATTTTGTTACCTTAATTAATTATTTCTGATTTAATTATTTTTCTGTAAAATTTAAAATTCTTAAATTTAAATTTTTCTTAAATAATAATTTATATTTGATTTAATTTTTAAGAAAATTCGAAATTCTTGTAAATTAATTTTCTCGTAATTATTTATTTTTTATTTAATTTATTTTCTAAGAAAATTAAAATACTGGAAATTTAAATTTCTCTTATATATTAAATTAAGGGTACTGAAAGTATTGGTAGACTCAGGATTCCTCCGGGCTTTTAAAGTGGATTTTAATCTTTTGAAGAAAACGAAGACCATGTGCTATTCAGACGGAAAATTCCCGAATACGGAAATTGAAGATAATGGTTTTCTTACTCCGATGGAACTGATTTCAACACCTATTGACGAAAATTGTGGAACTTCCTCAAAGGCTTACTCCATAGGATACCACTGGGTTTTCAGACGCGGGAATTGAATGAAATTTTTACGGGTACAATTTTTCTCGGAGATTTCAAGACAACTCTATGATTCCAGATTATACAGTCACACAGTGGTTTGTACCAATGCTACATTTATCTGGGAATCAATGAGATCATACAGGCAGGAATTGTGGAGGTCAGAGAGAATAGTGGTGACATACAAATATATTAGTGTAGGTGCCCTAGAGGCAATACATTATTCTTTTATCTTTATGTCAGTTGATCATTCAATAAATGTATTTATTATGACCTTAATTACTGCGATATTTTGTTAGCATAATAAATATCCTTAGAATCATGATACAAATTGTATAGTTTAAGTACATGACTTGAACTTGAGATTATATAATATATCATATTCTTAAAGGTCCCTAGTCGAGTATTATTATATAGGACAATAATAATACATAGATAGACTAGTATGTTGTTTGACAAGATAACCACATCTCATTGGTTATAAGTATGGGGATACTAAAGTCAATACATAGGTACATGTGAGAGTACATGGTACTGGACAGACCCACAGTGAGATTCTTCATGTTTAATAAAGTCATAAGAAAGACTCACAGTGATAATGGTATAACGATCCTTTGACTTGAAATCATTATATTTCTATACGAGGATTAATATACTTTGACTACATTAAAAGTTACTTTTGATCGGGTGATGATAAAAGTGGACATCGGGTATATCATGAGTCGTATGAGAAATATGAATGATAGATAAAGGATTTAACCCTCCTATAATTAGGAGAGATATTATTGGCCTCTTGATTGAGTGAGATTATAAAAGCATGACCATGCTCAAATAATGATTTGTCTCGATAATCTACTCATGGATCAAGTAAACCCGGATTAAATGTTGAAGAGGATGACTAAATACATGTCTCGAGTTTAATCTATAATATGTATGGTTAAAGGGATTATATTACACGAAAAACATTAATCACGAAAGGTTTTATCTAATCACGATTTAATTATTGTTTAATTGGGTAACAATGATGTATTACTAGATACCACTCATTGTTTATAATTTTATTAGAGAATAAAATTATTGCCAATTAAATAATAGCCTATAGGGTCGCACAAATAGAGCACTTAATGGAATAGTTAATTTAAATTATGGATTTAAATTAATTGATGATTATTTGAATTTTATTATAATTAAGTAAGACTTAATTGAGATAATATAAATTCGAATTAAAAGGAATGTTTTTGCCCATAATAATTAAGTATGACTTAGTTATTAATTAAATAATAGAAATTCATTTTTATTATTTAATCCAATACCTACTAGGGTTGGGCTTTGCTATTATGGGCCTTTTTTAATCAGTCATTATAAATAGATAATGAGAGGTTAATGAGGCTTGTACGTTTTTAAGAAAACCCTAGCAGCAAAGAGAGGCAGAGGCAATTCAGATCGTCAAGAAGGAGGCTAGTACATCCATTCCGTAGTCAAGTTCGTGAGACGTTCTTGAAGGTGCTCGTGTGGATACCATAGAGGTGTTTCTCCGAGAGGTAGACATAAAGCGTGATAGCTAGGATCTTCGTTGAGTTCGTGAAAGTTAATCTCTTGAAAGGTATGATTCGTTATCTCCATAATCTGCCCATAATTATACATGGATCCTGTTTTTGGGTTTCGAACTTTTTGTTTTATTTACGTTTATCCGCTGCGTTTTATGCCTTCGGAACCCAACAATGGCATCAGAGCTACGTGTATAAGGGGCTGATTTGGTTACGTGTTTACTGTATTTTTACAAGTATGCATGTGTGATGAGTCTGCCATGATAACAGTTATGTTATATGAGTCTGTCATGATAACAGTTATGTTATATGAATGATATGATGAATCTGTTAATGATCTATATGATGATACTAGTATGTTTAAGATCTGCCATAACTCATATGTATGCGATCTCTTAAAATATGTATACTGATACACGTTTTTGGTAACTGGGATATGGATCGTGTGTATACTGATATATGCTTCTGGAATAGTATTCTGATACATGTTTTTCTAGTATTCTGATACTTGATTTTGCAAAAATTTCCGCTATCGGGGGGCTCGCTGCCCCCCCGAACCCCCCCAGCGACCTAACCGCGGAGGTCGATCCGCGTGCTTAGGGTTTCGTTTTTAATTTGTGCTTATGACATATGCTTTACTTATTTTTTATTCTTGATTGGATCATGATAAGTGATAAATAGTATGTCATCTTTATATGATCTATCATGTTCTTTAATGGTTACTTGAGCATGGTGCATAGTTATGGCCTTAAGACCTTAGTTGTAATGGTTTATTCTTTTGGTTTGTAATAAATACGACTTGCATGTCGTTTTCTATTTGTAGTTGTTTTATCTCGAATGTAACTCGAGTTCTTTTGTAAGTTCATTAGTATAATTCTTAATGTAACATCCAAGAAGGACAAGGGAAAGAGGAGGCATCCTATGGAGGCCAAGGAGACAATGGAAGCAATAGAGAAGACATATGTAATAGTTATTTTTACACCATAGATTGACCTTGATCTTTTCATTAGCCTGAAAAGATCACATAGGATTGGGCCATAACTATTGCACGTTTACTTTACGTACTTTTCATATGATGTATAAATAGTATGTGTAGAGTAGAAAATGCATGTTTTAATTAGATTAATGATGCATGTATGTATTAGATACATCACCCATGCCATGCCTTTAAACAAGATAAAATCTGTAACGACTCAAGATTTAAAATTAACAAACGATCATGAGATTCTCGTGTTTATGAAACACGGAATAAAATACGAATTTTCTTTATTTCTGACATGGGGCAATTTTGTCAACAACGGGTTCATAGAACTTGTAAGGTTGTGGGTTTTAAGCGAGACTGATGTGACTCCTCCACTACCTGGAAATCAAACCATTGACGAGTATTGATTTGAAGTATTTTATTCAAGGAAAAATTATTGGGAATCTCTTTATGATGGGATCATGATCGTTCTAAATTAAAAATCCCTAAGTAAAAATATTAAGTTTTAATCAGATGCTTTCCAATGAATGAACACTCATTAAATCCTAGATCGATAAGGGGAAGGGCTGTCAGTGGCAGGGGACTCCTATCTATCATTGTGAAATGCGACGAATATAAACGGTTATATTCGAACGTTGTATCATTGGGTCTAACTTAACTGAGTCATCATAATAAGGTGAATATAAACGGTTATATTCAACTATTATGAACTTAGAAGCATAGAGTTTGGTTAAAAATCTATTAGATAGATAAGATCAATTGTTGTTCACCAAATTATCCAAGAATTATATATGATATAATTGACAACTGTTGTCTACCTAAATAATCATGTTTTAAGGATACCAGTGGTTGACTTAGAACATGACGAAATATGGATCTTGGCTCACTAGAAAGATTTATGGGATATACTTTCCGAATTAATAGTTAGGGCTATTAATTTGATAAAAAAAATAGTGGGAGATATATTACGAATATATCATAATCATATGAACATAAAATTTTAACTCAGACAATCTAATGTTTATTTTGCGCTTTTATTATTGTAGATACTGAGTAATGGCAAACAACACAAACACACTATCCGTACGTTCAGTCCTTGAGAAGGACAAGCTGACAGGAGGAAACAACTTCCTAGACTGGCAGAGGAATTTGAGGATTGTCCTCAGGCAGGAGCGCAAGCTTCATGTCATTGATATTCCTCCTCCAGGCCCCCTTCCTGAGGGTGCTACTGCTGATGAACGAGCAGCACGCACAAGGGATGAGAATGATGCAAATGATGTTGCATGTCTTATGTTGGCAACTATGAGTGCTGAGCTTCAAAGACAGTATGTGCATATGGATGCATATACTATCAATGAGCACTTGCAAAGCATGTTTGCAATCCAAACTCGTCAAGAAAGGTTCAACACGAGTAAGTCACTTTTTAATTGCAAACAAGGGGCGAGTGAACCAGTTGGCCCACATGTTCTGAAGATGATTGGTTACATTGAGTACCTTGAAACTTTGGGTTTCCCGATTGGTCCGGAAACTGGTATTGACCTAATCATGAATTCTTTGAACAACAAATTCACTCAGTTTGTTTTGAACTACAATATGAATGAATTTGACAAAATACCTACTGAATTGTTGCATATGTTGAGAACATATAAGACCAACATGAAGACAGCTGAACCTGCTCCCATACTGATGGTGGGAAATAAAGGTAAGGCCAAAGGGAAGGGCAAATGGAAGGGTAAGAAGAAGATTGGATCTGATTCTACACCCAGGCCAAAGTCAGGTCCCAAACAGGCTTTAAAGCCTAAAGGTGGTGTGGCCAAGGGTGAATGTCACTACTGTAAGAAAGATGGTCACTGGAAGAGAAACTGTCTAATTTACTTGGAGGATCTGAAGAAAAAGAAAGCAGTTCAGATTTCTGGATCAGGTATTTATGTTATAGAAGTCAATTTGTCTATTTCTACATCTTGGGTATTTGATACTGGATGTGCTTCTCACATTTGTATAAATGTGCAGGGCCTGCAGAGAAGTAGAACTTTGGCTAAGGGAGAAGTGGACCTAAGAGTAGGCAATGGAGCAAAAGTTGCTGCTTTAGCTGTAGGGACTTATTATTTATCTATGCCCTCTGGGCTTGTTTTAGAACTAGAAGACTGTTTTTACGTGCCTACGATTCGCAGAAACATTATTTCTGTTTCTTGTTTGGACAAGAAAGGTTTTTCGTTTACAATAAAGAACAACAGTTGCTCTTTTGCTTTGAATGATTTAACCTATGGTGTTGCACATTTATTTAATGGTTTATATGTTCTTGATTTATATAACCCTGTCTGTAATATAGAAAACAAATGACTTAAAATGAATGACTCAAATCAAACATACCTCTGGCATTGTCGTCTAGGCCACATAAATGAGAAACGCATATCCAAATTACATAAGGATGGATACTTGGATAAGTTTGATTTTGAATCATACCAAGAATGCGAATCTTGTTTGCTTGGTAAGATGACTAAAGCCCCTTTCACTGGTAAGGGTCAAAGGGCCACTAAACGTCTGGAGCTAATACATAGTGATGTATGTGGCCCAATGCGTGTAATGGCTAGAGGAGGCTACTACTACTTCATAACATTTACTGATGATTTCAGTAGATATGGATATGTATATCTTATGAAGAACAAATCCGATTCTTTTGAAAAATTTAAAGAATACAAGGTTGAAGTAGAGAAGCAAATTGGCGGAGATGCAAGTATTAAGATCTTACGATCCGATCGTGTGGGTGAATACTTAAGCACCGAATTTAGAGAGTATTTGAAAGAGTGTGGTATTGTATCATAACTCACTCCACCAGGAACACCTCAATGGAATGGAGTTTCAGAGAGGAGAAATCGCACCTTGTTGGACATGGTGCGATCGATGATGAGTCATGCAGATCTTCCAATTAGTTTCTGGGGTTACGCTCTAGAAACAGCGGCTTTCACACTTAACCGTGTTCCTACTAAGAAGGTTCAAAAGACTCCATATGAGATATGGAAAGAGAAACGGTCAGGCATGAACTTTATGAAAGTTTGGGGATGTAAGGCGTTTGTGAAACGTCAAGAATCTGACAAGCTTGGACCTAAATCCGAAGAGTGCATTTTTGTAGGATACCCTAATGAAACAAAGGCGTATTATTTTTATAGTCCTTCTGAGCAGAAAGTGTTTATTGCTCGAGATGCTGTCTTCATGGAAAGAGATTTTGTTTCCAAAAGAAACAGTGGGAGAACTATAGATCTCGATGAAGATCGAGAACCGCAAAATAACATTGAACCTGAAGTGGAACAAGAGCAGAATAATGATAATGCTCAACAAACACAGGTTGTTCATAGATCTGGTAGATTTCGCCATGAGCCAGAGAGATATGGATTTCTCATGACTCAGTGTGGTGATTTGATGCTCATAGATGAAGATGAGCCTCTCACATACCAAGATGCTATGAACAGTCCAGACTCTAAGAGATGGCTTGAAGCCATGAAATCCGAGATAGATTCCATGTACGAAAACCAAGTATGGACTTTGGTTGATCCACTTGAAGGGGTAAAACCCATAGGGTGCAAATGGGTTTTTAAGAAGAAAAAGGGCATGGATGGAAATGTTCAGACCTATAAAGCTAGGCTGGTTGCAAAAGGTTTCAAACAAATTCATGGTATTGACTATGATGAAACTTTCTCACCAGTGGCTATGGTCAAGTCTATAAGGATTTTACTTGCCATTGCAGCATTCCATGATTATGAAATCTGGCAAATGGATGTCAAAGCAGCCTTCCTTAATGGAAGCCTTGAAGAGGATGTGTACATGACACAACCTGAGGGTTTTGTCGATCCAAGGAATGCTGGCAAGGTATGTAAATTGCGTCGATCCATTTATGGATTGAAGCAATCCTCTAGAAGATGGAATATCCGTTTTGATGAAATAGTCACAGAGTATGGCTTTGTTCAAAACGAAGATGAACTGTGTGTTTACAAGAAGGTTAGTGGGAGCTATGTGGCATTCATAGTACTATATGTTGATGATATACTACTAATAGGGAATGACATACCTTCTCTAAAGGCTGTTAAGACTTGATTAGGGAGCAATTTCTCCATTAAAGACTTAGGAGAGGCATCCTACATTCTAGGAATGAGGATCTATAGAGAAAGATCTAGAAGGATGATCGGTCTAAGTCAGAGCACATACATTGATAAGGTTTTGCATTGTTTTGGAATGCAAAATGCAAAAAGGGGATATGTCCCCGTGTCTCAAGGGATAACGATCTCTAAGGACCAGTGTCCGAAATCATTGGATGAGAAGGACCACATGAATAAAGTTCCATATGCTTCAGCAATTGGATCTATCATGTATGCAATGGTATGTACTCGCCCAGATGTCTCGTATGCTTTGAGCATGATGAGCAGATACCAGTCTAATCCGGGTGAAGGTCACTGGACGACAGTTAAGAATATTCTTAAGTACCTGAAAAGAACTAAAGATTCATTCTTGGTGTATGGAGGAGAAGAGAAACTCGTTGTAAAAGGGCAAGTTTCTAAACAGACAGAGATGATACTGTATCACAGTCTGGTTTTGTGTTTTGTCTAAACGGAGGTGCTGTAAGCTGGAAGAGTTCAAAGCAAGAAACAGTAGCTGATTCTACAATGGAGGCTGAGTACATTGCAGCTTGTGAAGCAGCTAAGGAGGCCGTTTGGATTCGAAAGTTCATTTCTGATTTGGGAGTGGTTCCATCGATCGCAGATCCCATTGATCTATACTGCGATAATAATGGAGCCATTGCACAGGCTAAAGAACCTAGATCACACTCCCGGGCTAAACATATACTCAGGAGATTTCACCTTATTCGAGAGATTAATGAAAGGGGTGATATACACATATATAAAGTGCACACAAATGATAACATTGCAGACCCACTGACCAAAGGCTTGTCGCAGCAGAAGAACGATGGTCACACTAGTTCCATGGGTATTAGATATATGGGTGATTGGCTCTAGTACAAGTGGGAGATTGTTAGTGTAGGTGCCCTAGAGGCAATACATTATTCTTTTATCTTTATGTCAGTTGATCATTCAATAAATGTATTTATTATGACCTTAATTACTGTGATATTTTGTTAGCATAATAAATGTCCTTAGAATCATGATACAAATTGTATAGTTTAAGTACATGACTTGAACTTGAGATTATATAATATATCATATTCTTAAAGGTCCCTAGTCGAGTATTATTATATAGGACAATAATAATACATAGATAGACTAGTATGTTGTTTGACAAGATAACCACATCTCATTGGTTATAAGTATGGGGATACTAAAGTCAATACATAGGTACATGTGAGAGTACATGGTACTGGACAGACCCATAGTGAGATTCTTCATGTTTAATAAAGTCATAAGAAAGACTCACAGTGATAATGGTGTAACGATTCTTTGACTTGAAATCATTATATTTCTATACGAGGATTAATATATTTGACTACATTAAAAGTTACTTTTGATCGGGTGATGATAAAAGTGGACATCGGGTATATCATGAGTCGTATGAGAAATATGAATGATAGATAAAGGATTTAACCCTCCTATAATTATGAGAGATATTATTGGCCTCTTGATTGAGTGAGATTATAAAAGCATGGCCATGCTCAAATAATGATTTGTCTCGATAATTTACTCATGGATCAAGTAAACCCGGATTAAATGTTGAAGAGGATGACTAAATACATGCCTCGAGTTTAATCTATAATATGTATGGTTAAAGGGATTATATTACACGAAAAACATTAATCACGAAAGGTTTTATCTAATCACGATTTAATTATTATTTAATTGGGTAACAATGATGTATTACTAGATACCGCTCATTGTTTATAATTTTATTAGAGAATAAAATTATTGCCAATTAAATAATAGCCTATAGGGTCGCACAAATAGAGCACTTAATGGAATAGTTAATTTAAATTATGGATTTAAATTAATTGATGATTATTTGAATTTTATTATAATTAATTAAGACTTAATTGAGATAATATAAATTCGAATTAAAAGGAATGTTTTTGCCCATAATAATTAAGTATGACTTAGTTATTAATTAAATAATAGAAATTCGTTTTTAGTATTTAATCCAATACCTACTAGGGTTGGGCTTTGCTATTATGGGCCTTTTTTAATCAGTCATTATAAATAGATAATGAGAGGTTAAAGAGACTTGTACGTTTTTTAAGAAAACCTAGCAGCAAAGAGAGGCAGAGGCAATTCAGATCGTCAAGAAGGAGGCTAGTACATCCATTCCGTAGTCAAGTTCGTGAGACGTTCTTGAAGGTGCTCGTGTGGATACCATAGAGGTGTTTCTCCGAGAGGTAGACACAAAGCGTGATAGCTAGGATCTCCGTTGAGTTCGTGAAAGTTAATCTCTTGAAAGGTATGATTCGTTATCTCCATAATCTGCCCATAATTATACATGGATCCTGTTTTTGGGTTTCGAAATTTTTGTTTTATTTACGTTTATCCGCTGCGTTTTATGCCTTCGGAACCCAACAAAATATCTCAGTTACATGCAGTAAAGTTGGAACCTCGGTACAGAATGTAGGAGTCACTGATAGTTGGATCAGAGGAAGCTCAGGTAGAAGTACTTGAGGGACTGGACGTCAGGGCAGTGTTTCACTTGTCAGGGAAGTTTAATTGCATCAGATTCACTAAGAGTGCATAAGCTATATCCAAGGATCAAGCCTATCTATTCCAAAGCAGAGACTCTTACAGATTCAGTTCAAGAGGTGATTAAAAGACTGAGAACGGGACATAAACAAGATTTGATAGCTACAAGTTTGACAAGCAATATTTGTCAAGTAACTATCAGGGGTTTTGCTACAACAGAACAAGAAGCTTGACAAATAAGGACGAGTAGGGATTTAATTGAAGAGTTGAGACATAGGTGGAATATTTTCTTAGGAAAGCAGCCAGTCAAAACTTATAGTGCACGGGAAAGAGTTGGGATAGATCAGATGACGAGAATCATGAATATCTTGCTTTCATAGCAATCTCTGAATGAAGGGTTTTTAGCACATAAACGCAGCGAAAACGTAAATTTAATCTTAAAAAAACCAAAACCCTCCGCAGGATTCATGCGAAAAAATAATATTTAATTCGTAGTTCAGTGTGTTTACCTTAAGAAGCTTTACGTTAATGGAAAGATGGAGGTCTTCAATAGCGATCCAAGAACGATGAACGGAGATCCTTAGCAGCTGCTCCTTAAGTGTGAAGCACTCCACCGGTATCAACCTAGAAAACGATGTAATGAAGGAGGAGGAGATGGAGAGAATTAGGGTTTTGTAAATCTTTTTGGTTGAGGCAAAAATAGGGTTTATAATAGTATATTTATAGGCAAAATTTTCAGCTGAAAATTTTCCCATAAAATATTATTATTATTAACCCTTTATTATTCTCACTAATAATTAAAACACCTTTTAATTATTAATCATTTTTCTAAACTCTTTAGAAATAATTCTCTCACTTGATTTAATTTCCAAAAATTAAATTCTTAATTAATAATATTAAGAACCTTTTCTTAATTAATTTATAATCAATTAAATCTCATTTAATCAATTATTAAATTTGCCAATTAATTATTTATTTCATAAATAAATAATTATCAGCCATTATTAATTAATTCCTCCACCATTAAATCATTCTCTTTTATGGTGTGACCCTGTAGGTTCAATATTAAGCCGGTAGTAGAAATAAATAATAATAAAACTATTTTATCATTATTTATATAAATTCTCTAATTCATTAAATATGATTAATTAATTAATCATATTTATTCTACATCGTGAGGGATACTTCTCAGCATATCGCGACTATCCGGATAATACGAATTCACTGCTTAGAGTACCAAGAACCTATTCAGTGAGTAGTTACCGTACAATTAATTCCTTCTATCCTGCAATGTCATGATTAAATACAAGACATGGAACTTGTGTCAAGCCTATCTTATTTAATCACTTGCTTTCCCATTCACTATGCTTAGTTCTATTTAATGTAAATTAGAAACTCCTTTCTAATTTCATTCACTCTGGCCAGAGATTCCTGAACTAACATAAGTGGATCAGCATTGAACATTCTCTTCCTACACTGGAAGGGGTAGATCCTTTATTGATCATACACTATCTTCGTGTGCAAATTCCTATACCCAGTAGAGCCCTTATAATTGTCCCTTGAGACTAAGAACTAAATCAAAGCATAGTTCAGTGTACACAAGAAGTCTAAGGATACTTGCACAACTATCACTATGTGAACAACTGCTGACACGTGAGTGAACTCCATCAGTTGTTCAGCTGTGTGAGTCATGTTCAGTGAACTTATTCTATAATAAGCACCTACATACTAGCTATAGTGTCACCACACAAATGTCTATGATAATAGACATCCTTCATAATGAAGCAAGCATAGTATGTACCGATCTTTGCGGATTATTAATTACCAGTTAGTAATCCTACGACCGGGAACTATTTAAGTTTAGAGTTATCATCTTTTAGGTCTCATTATTATGATCTTATCACAATCCATAAAAAGCTTTACTCTAAACTGTGGTATATCTTATTTAAACATTTAAATAGATAGAGCCCGCAATAAAAACAAAACAAGTCTTTTATTAATATCAATGAAATCAAAACAGATTACATAAAAGTTATTCCTAAATCCTCATACATGATTGGACTTAGGACATATCTCTTTCAATCTCCCACTTGTACTAAAGCCAATCACTCTGGTATCTAATACCCATCTTGTGTTTATGACAATCAAAGTGACTCTGAGAAAGTGGCTTTGTAAGTGGGTCTGCTACGTTGTTATGTGTGTCAACTCTCTCGACGTTGACATCTCCTCTATTTTCAACTCAGATTCACCACCAAAAATAAGAAAAATGTTCTGAGTCCTTCGCAAGTACTTAATGATGTTTTTCACTGCTTTCCAGTGGTCTTCACCTGGATTGGACTGATATCTGCTCGTCACACTAATTAAATAAGCAACATCAGGCCTTATACACAATATCGCGTATATGCTAGATCCTATTACTGAAGCATAAGGAATCTTACTCATACGCTCTCTTTTCTCAGGTGTCTTAGAAGACATTTTTTCGGAAAGGGACACTCCATGGCTCATCGGTATGAGACCTCTTTTGGAGTTTTTCATGCTAAACCTTTTAAGCACTTTCTGGATGTATGTACCCTGGGTAAGACCTATCATTCTTCTAGATCTATCTCTATAGATCTTCATACCGAGAATGTAGGATGCTTCTCCCAAGTCCTTCATGGTGAAGTTCTTTGATAGCCATACTTTGACTGATTGTAGCATCGGTATATCATTTCCTATAAGAAGTATGTCATCCACATACAATACAAGAAATGTTACCGCGCTCCCACTAACCTTCTTGTAGACACATGGTTCATCTATGTTTTTGATAAAACCAAACTCTTTGATTGTCTCATCAAAACGGATGTTCCATCTACGAGAAGCTTGCCTTAAACCATATATGGTTCGCAACAGCTTACACACTAGGTGTTCATTTCCCTTGGAAAGAAAACCCTCTGGCTGTGTCATATACACTTCCTCCTCAAGTTCCCCATTGAGGAAGGCCGTTTTCACGTCCATTTGCCAGATCTCAGAGTCGTAGTAAGCAGCAATCGCAAGCAACATCCGAATTGATTTTAACAGGGCTACAGGCGAAAAAGTTTCATCAAAGTCAATCCCTTGCCTTTGTTTGAATCCTTTTGCCACGAGCCTGGACTTATAGGTCTCCACCTGGCCATATGCTCCAATCTTTCTTTTGTATACCCACTTGCACCCAATAGGCTTAACACCTTCAGGCGCCTCAACCAGAGTCCATACTTGGTTGGTATACATAGATTCCATTTCGGATTTTATGGCACTATGCCATTTCTCTGAGTCAACACTACTCATAGCCTCATTATAGGTCACAGGGTCGTCATCATCAATGATTGACAACTCATTGTCATTCTCAATGACAAGGCCATAATACATCTGTTAGGAATATGTGTATTAGTTTGATGATAAGTTAAGCAAAACACTTAAGTAGAAATCTAGTGTTTGTAGCCTCAACGGATAAGACCATCTTGGCTATCCGTTGAAGGAGTAGCTTTACTTAGCAATAAGTTTAGTATTGTAGCACATTTCACTCTCTGGTATCAAGCTATAATTCTTAGATGTTGTTAGGAAATAATCAGTCATGTTGACTACTAATGGATGTACAAATAGGAGGGCTAATTGTAAATATTTCATGCCTTGTAATTTTGTATAAGTGAAGAAGTGTCAACGGATATTGAAGACCTTCAATGGATAAGAAACAATGCTTCAACGGATAATATCCATCAACGGATAAGTGCTTCAATGGATAAAGACTTCAACTGATAATGCATCAACGGATAAAGCTTCAACGGATAAAGCCTCAACGGATAAGGCATCAACGGATGAAAGCTTCAACGGATGCTTAGTTCATTAGCAGTTGATAGTGACAATTCACAAGCTGACAGAGGCATATGGATTGACAGAGACATACTGGAATGTGGAAGCCTCTAGGAGGAATCAAGAAAATGCAGCATTTCCATTCTGATGCAAACAAGGAAGTATTCAAAGATTTACAGATTACTCTAGATTGCATTGGATAGAGAAATGAAGAAGAAACATGTGAAGAATCTTTTCAATTGTATTTTACAGTTTGTCTTCACTTGTAAACTTGGTGATATATAAACCAAGTAGCAGCTAGTAATTAGAAATGAATTTTCCTTGAGCTGTTTAGAAATATCAAAAGAGAAAATCATCTAGTTTGTACTAGGAAGCAGCTGTGATTTAATTCTTTGAATCACAGATTTTCTGAAATAACACATCTCTGGTGGAACAACAAATCCACCAGAAAAGTTTTTTTAAAGTTCTTTGTGTTCATTACATTTGTGTTTGAATATATATCTGTCTGCATCAGCTTCAAGCAATTCACACATATTTGATCACTCAAACACTTAGCCTTGGAAACTGCTCAAAACTTGAAAAAGTTTTGAGATTTACATTCAACCCCCCTTCTGTAAATCTCATTGTTAGTCCACTGGGAATAACAATTGGTATCAGAGCAAGCTCTTAACATACAAAGAGTTTAAAGATCTATTCTACTAACATCATGAGTGCACAGAAGAATCCTCCTGCTAACATCATGAATAGGAAGGATATTGGTGTAAAGATCCCAGTCCTGGAAAAAGATAATTATCATCACTGGAAAGTGAAGATGCATTTACATCTTCTTTCTCAAGATGAAAGCTACATCAACTGTATTTAAAATGGTCCTCACATCCCTCACAAAGTAGCCACAGCTGCTACTGCAACAGTTGCTGTTGGACAGTCCATTCCCAAGCCAAAAGCAGAATGGACTATTGAAGACATGAAAGAAATCCGCAAGGATAAGAGAGCCATGAACATTTTGTTTAATGGCTTAGATCAAGATATGTTTGACAATGTCATCAATAGCCAAACTGTAAAGGAAGTTTGGGATACTGTACAAATCATCTGTGAAGGTACTGAGCAGGTCAGAGAAAATAAGATGCAGCTTCTTATTCAACAGTATGAATATTTTCACTTTGAAGAAGGTGAATCACTAAATGATACCTTCAACATGTTTCAGAAACTGTTGAATGGATTGAAGCTGTATGGTAGAGTGTACCAAGTCAAGGATTCCAACTTAAAATTTCTTAGGTCTCTGCCAAAGGAGTGGAAGCCCATGACTGTCTCTTTGAGAAATTCTCAAGATTATAAGAACTTCACACTTGAAAGATTATATGGAATTCTGAAGACTTATGAACTTGAAATAGAGCAGGATGAGCTGTTGGAAAAGGGAAAGAGAAAAGGAGGAACAGTTGCTCTTGTAGCTGACAGTGAGAAGATGAAAGCCAGGAATGAGGAGAAGACAATGCCAAGTCTCAAAATTGGTACAAGCAAATCAGAATCAAGCAAGGGTAAAGAGCAAGTTGCTAAGGATGAAGACAATTCCAGTCAGGATGAATCTGATGATATTGAAGAATATTTGGCCTTTCTGTCCAGGAGGTTTGCAAAAATAAAGTTCAGGAAAAACACAAAGTTCACTAAGCCAAACAAAAACATGGTGGACAAATCAAAGTTCAAATGTTACAACTGTGGCATTAGTGGACACTTTGCAAGTGAGTGTAGGAAGCCAAATTCTGAGAAAAAGAAATTTGAGCAAGTTGATTACAAAAAGAAGTATTTTGATTTGCTCAAACAAAAGGAAAGAGCTTTTCTCACTCAAGATGATTGGGCAGCAGATGGGGTAAATGAAGATGATGATGTGAAATATGTCAACCTAGCCCTGATGGCTAATTCTGATGAAAATGAAACTAGTTCATCAAGCAACCAGGTAATTACTACTGATCTCTCTCAGCTTTCTAAACATGAATGCAATGAAGCCATAAATGATATGACCAATGAATTATATCATTTGCGTGTTTCCCTTAAATCACTAGCAAAAGAAAACACTAGGATCAAGGAGAATAATGTGTTTTTAAGTGATAGAAATGCTGTGTTAGAGGATCAGGTAATTGAGCTTGAAAAGATGAAACTTAAATGCTTGACTGTTGAGAGTGAACTAGCAGAAGCTGTTAAGAAAGTAGAAATTCTTTCTACACAGTTAGAAAGTGAGCAAGAGGTAATCAAGGCCTGGAAAACATCTAGGGATGTTAGTGTTCAGATTGCAAAAGTTCAGGGAATTGAATCATTCTGTGAGGATGCCTGGAAGAAAAACAAAAAGGAGTTAGAATTAATTGATGGATTGTCAACGGATGTGGAATCAACGGATGATGAAAGTTATCCGTTGAAGGAAGAAAAGGAGCATCCGTTGAAGGCTCATCAATTAAAACAGGCAAGTTCTTTTAAAAATAAAAGTCTCAATAAAAAGAATGATTCAACTCTCAAGAACTCTGTCAAAGAAGGAGCTAGCACATCCAGAGATGTCAGTAAGGTGAATATAGGACACATGACTTTAGATCAGCTAAAAGATAGGCTCAAGTTGGTTGAGGATAAGAAGGAAACTAAAAGAAAATCTAAAAGAAATGGGAAGGTAGGGATTAATAAACATAACAATTACACACCTGATAGGTATGCTCCTAGAAAAAGCTATGTGCATTGTAAAAGTGTTAATCACCTATCTGATAATTGCAAATCTGTTAAAAATGCTCCCATGCCTTCAAATCCCTCCATGCCTAAAATGTCTATGTCACCTCTACATGCTATGCCTGTTTTGTCTCACCAGAATCCCCATGCACATTTTGCAAACATGCCATATATTAACAATCCTTATTTTACTGCATTTATTATGCCTCAAATGCCATACAATATGCCTATGTGGAATAACATGTTTGCACAACCTATGCCTTATCAAATTCAAACAAATGTGTTAAATGATTCTGTGACTAACCCTACACTTCAACCAACCACATCTGAGACCAAGGGTGACCCAAAGTTACCTAAGTCAAAAGATGCAGGATGAATGAAGTCTAGGAAAAAGACTAACAAGGCTGGACCCAAGGAAACTTGGGTACCAAAATCAACTTGATTGATTTTGTTGTGTGCAGGGACAAAGAAGAAATCTATGGTACTTGGACAGTAGTTGTTCAAGACACATGACAGGAGATTTCACCCTGCTCATAGAGTTTAAGGAAATAGCTGGCCCTAGCATAACCTTTAGAGATGACAGCAAAGGATTCACTATGGGATATGGCTTGATTTCAAAAGAAAATATCATCATTGATGAAGTTGCATTGGTTGATGGTCTCAAACACAATTTATTGAGCATCAGTCAACTATGTGACAGAGGGAATACTGTTTCCTTCAATTCTGAAGCCTGTATTGTCACAAGTAAAAAGGACAATAAAGTGGTTCTAACTGGAGTTAGAAAAGGGAATGTGTACTTAGCTGATTTCAACTCTACAGATGCAGAATCCATAACTTTTCTTCTCAGCAAAGCAAGTCCAGTTGAAAGTTGGCTATGGCACAAGAAGCTGTCCCATTTGAATTTCAAGACAATGAATGATCTAGTCAAAAAGGACTTAGTTAGAGGAATGCCTCTAGTGGAATTCATAAGGGATGGGCTGTGTGATGCTTGTCAGAAAGGAAAGCAAAAGAAAGTATCATTCAGTAAGAAGCTTGAATCTGCAATTGATGAACCACTATAACTTCTACACATGGATCTTTTTGGACCAGTCAATGTATTGTCAATTTCAAGGAAAAGATACTGCCTAGTGATTGTAGATGATTTCTCAAAGTTTTCATGGGTTTATTTTCTTAAATCAAAGGATGAAGCTAGTGAAATCATCATCAATCATATCAAGCAAGTCAACAATCATCCTGATTTCAAAGTAAGGAATATTAGGAGTGACAATGGAACTGAGTTCAAGAATTTAACCATGAAGTTGTTCTGTGAAGAAAGTGGGATCATGCATGAGTTCTCAGCTCCAAGAACTCCACAACAAAATGGTATGGTGGAAAGGAAGAACATATCACTAATTGAAGCTGCAAGGACAATGCTTGAAGAGTCAAAACTCCCAACTTATTTTTGGGCTGAGGCTGTCAACTGTGCATGTTACACTCAGAATATTTCTCTAATCAATCAGGCAAAATGCATGACTCCCTATCAATTATTCAAGAGAAGAAAACCAACTTTAAACTTTCTACATGTCTTTGGTTGCAAATGCTACATCTTAAGGAATCAATCTGATCACAAAGGGAAGTTTGATGCAAAGGCTGATGAAGGAATATTTGTTGGTTATTCTGCTGGAAAATCATATAGGGTCTACAATCTAAGAACCAACATTGTCATGGAATCTGTACATGTTGTGTTTGATGATAAAAAGATTGATGGACTAACAGATGAGGGACATCATGAAGGACTCAAATTTGACAACATTGAGATATACTATGATGATAGTGAAAGTGAGAATGATGAAGAAGGCATCTCAAGAAGAATTCAGAATCTGCCTTTGGATAATGCACAGAATGCTGCATCCGTTGAAAGTCATAATTCAGCTTCCGTTGAAAGAAGCATTGCAGCATCCGTTGAAAGACAAAGTGCATCATCCGTTGAAGTTCATAATGAAGCATCCGTTGATCGCAGTCTGTCAACGGATAATCAATTCACTTCATCAGTTGATAGAGCTCCCAATTCCTTTCAAAGGATCAGCAACTCAGGGGGAGTTTCAACAAATCAACATTCTATCTCACATCATGACAATACTGAGGCAACCTCATCTAGGGCTAATCTACCACCTCAAAGGAAATGGACCAAGAATCACCCTTTTGAACTGATCATTGGTGATGTTACATCAAAAGTACAAACTAGAAGGGCTACTCAAGATGAATGTCTGTATAGTAGCTTTCTATCACAGGAGGAACCTAAGAGAGTGGAAGAAGCTCTATTGGATCCAGATTAGATTTTAGCAATGCAAGAGGAGCTAAACCAATTTGAGAGGAACAAAGTATGGAAGCTGGTACCCAAGCCAAAGAACAAGAGTTCTATTGACACAAAATGGGTATTCAGAAACAAGATGGATGAAAATGGCATTGTCATAAGGAATAAAGCCAGATTGGTTGCTAAAGGCTATTCTCAACAAGAGGGAATAGATTTTGATGAAACATTTGCTCCAGTTGCCAGACTTGAAGCCATCAGAATCTTTCTAGCCTATGCAGCTAATGCCAATTTCAAAGTCTATCAGATGGATGTCAAGAGTGCATTTCTAAATGGGGAATTGGAGGAAGAAGTTTATGTAAGCCAACCTCCAGGTTTTGAAGATCAAAATTTTCCAGACCATGTGTATTATCTGTGGAAAGCACTCTATGGACTAAAGCAAGCACCTAGAGCCTGGTATGAGACTTTGTCAAAGTTCCTTCTAGATAATCATTTTACAAGAGGTACTGTTGACAAAACTCTCTTCTTTAGAAATGTTAATGGCTCTAAGATACTTGTACAAATTTATGTAGATGATATTATATTTGGATCTACAGATGATAAGCTTTGTAAAAAGTTTGCTAAATTAATGCAAAGTAAATATGAAATGAGCATGATGGGAGAGCTAACTTACTTTCTTGGTTTACAAGTTAAACAAGTTAGTGGTGGAATTTTCATTAGTCAAACTAAATATGTTTATGATATTTTAAAGAAGTTTGACTTAATGGATTGTTCACCTGCAAAAACTCCCATGGCCACTGCCACTAAGCTTGAATTAAACAAGGCTGAAAAGTCTGTGGATATTACAAGTTATAGAGGCATGGTTGGCTCACTTTTATATTTAACTGCTAGTAGACCTGATATAATATTTTCTACATGTCTCTGTGCTAGATTTCAAGCTGACCCTAAAGAATCTCACTTAGTGGCTATTAAAAGAATTTTCAGATATCTCAAGGGAACTCCAAATCTAGGAATTTGGTACCCTAGAGAGTATGGTTTTGATCTAATTGGCTACTTAGATGCAGATTATGCAGGTTGCAAAATAGACAGGAAAAGCACAACAGGCACCTGTCAATTTCTAGGGAACAAGCTTGTATCATGGTTCAGCAAGAAGCAGAATTCTGTTTCCACATCAACAGCTGAAGCTGAGTACATTGCTGCTGGTAGTTGTTGTGCATAGATACTATGGATGAGGAATCAACTATTTGACTATGGTCTGACTGTTGACAAAATTCCAATATTCTGTGACAACACAAGTGCCATTGCCATTACTGAAAATCCAGTGCAGCACTCAAGAACCAAGCACATTGATATCAAGTACCACTTCATTAGGGAACATGTGATGAAAGGTATAGTGGAACTTCATTTTGTTCCAAGTGAAAAGCAGATTGCAGACATATTTACCAAGCCACTTGATGAATCAACATTCACAAGATTAGTAAGTGAGTTAGGTATGCTTAATTATTCATAATCTATGTCATCTATATAATCTGTCTTGAAGCCTGAAATGAAATTTGCTGCAAGAACAAAGTTGGCTTTAATTAAGACTTATCCTATCAACGGATATTCTCTATCCGTTGAAAGCCAAAATTGTTCTATCAACGGATATTCATTATCCGTTGAAAGACAAATACATTTCTGGTAATTTTATCCTTCAACGGATAAAATGGCGTTGTTCATCAACGGATAACTATTTCCCTTATCCGTTGAAGTGTCACGTCAGTTACTATAAGTAAGTCACAACCGTTGATTCTTTTACTCAACCGTTGATACAGATATACAGTGTTGTATGTAATTGTATTTAAGGTAGTTTTCAGAATTTCTACAGTTTTCTTTGTTCTTGAACGGCGGTAACTTGCTTAAAAGTATCATTTAATCATTTTATTTACGTTTTAATTCAAGAAAGTATAAAAGCCCAATTGAACTCTTATTCTCACTTTACGCTTTCTTGCAATTCTTATTCTCTTTCTCTCTAAATTTTCAAGTTTTTCTCTGCAACCTCTACTCACAACAATGACACCAGTAGTCAAAATTATGTCTCAAACAGGATTTGTTTATGAAAAGAATAATTTCATAGCCTTGGTTGAAAAGAATGAAGCCCATTCTGATTATCACAAGATGATGGACTTCATCAAAAACTGCAAACTAAGCTATGCAATGCTGGAAGCCCCAACCATCTACTATGAGGTGATTGAGGAGATTTGGACAACTGCAGAGTTCAACTCCACAGATATGACTATTGCCTTCTCTCTCAAAGGTAAGGACTATTGCATTAATTGTGATGATTTACAATCTTGCTTTAAGTTGCCTGAGAATAATGCCATGACACCACACACTGATAAAGATGTCTCTGCTATGCTAGATTCCATAGGCTATGCTTTTGATTCTGCTAGTTTAGGTAGTATTAGAAGGAAAGGCCTTAGGAAAGAATGGAGTTTTCTTGGAGATGCCTTTATTAAGGTTTTCTCTGGGAAGATTAGCAATTTTGATGCTATCACTTCATCTCTTGTTAATATGCTCTATATGCTAGTTTCTGATAGGTACTTTAATTTTAGCAACTGTGTTATGCTAGAATTAGGTTCCAGATTAGGTAACAAAGCTAATAGACCACATAACATCTACTATGCTAGATTCTTTATGTTGTTGGCTAACCATGTTGCTGAAGGTTTGGTTATATCCAATGAGAATAATAAACTCAAATGCTGGGCACAAGAGAAAAGGGTCCTCGCAGACCTTTTGAGAATGAACCTCAACAGCCAGGTGCCATTGGTATACTTTCCAATCATGAATGCACCACAGGTAAGTGAGGTAAATACTTCTATAACTCCTACTACTTCCAACCCCACTGTTTCTTTGCCTTCTAGTGTGGCTATGGAACCTGTGTCTTTGTCCAAACAGGCTCTTACCAAAGCCACCAAATCTAAAGTTTCCAAAGTCAAGTCAAAGAAACCTACCTCTGTTGTTTCTCAAAAGACAACAGTTGTAACAACTACCATAAACCCTGAAGGGAGTGAACAGGGTGTGAGTGGTGAGGGGAGGGGTGAACATCAAAAAGCCCCCCAGGATAAGGTGGGAGAGGTGAGTGGTACCCAAACCAGCCAAGCCACAGTCTCTCAAAAGACTGTGGTGGTTCAAAAGGAGTCCAGCACATCCCTAGTTGCATCCTCCCAAAAGGATGTAACTATTGAAAATAGTCCCCAACCAGGGACACAGAACAAAAGAGGGAGGGACACTGAAGCCACACATTCACCATTTAAAGCCTTTTCAAGGAAGAAGAAGGCCAAAACCCTAGTTTCTACACAAGGGACACACACAGCACAGATACATCCACCAGTATCTGTGCCTTCTCAAATTCAGCTTGATGTGATTCCAGCAAATGTGGAATCACAACCCCATTCTCTCAATATAGAAACACACCATTCATCAAACTCTCCAACACCCTCTCTGGATGTGGATATGATATTCACATCAATTCCTGATTCTCCCTCAAAACCTGATTATCATCATCTATTAGATGATTTGTTGGATCATCATCCAATTCTTTCAGATGTAGTTGAAGAATCTGTGTTACCTCACTTAAAATCAATCCACACAGATTCAACAATTATGTCACTTTCTATATCTACATCTTTTCCTTCCTCAACGGATATCTCTCATCCGTTGATAAGTGGTTGTTCTTCAACGGATAAGCTTAACAGCAGTTATCCGTTGATACCATCAGTTTCTACTTCAACGGATACTCCCTATCCGTTGATGGTCTCTACACACTTAACAGAAACAATTCCAACTGTAGAGGACATGGAAACTGTACAATCACTTTTAGGTTTGAGGGAAGGGAGTGATCTTTTGAGTGAGAGGCTGGGTTGCTCCCAGGAAAAAGGAGAGGTTGAGAGTCACCAAATGCATGCTATTTCTTCCAGCATGGCAAAAGTGAGTGAGAGGAGTGCCACCTTAGAAGGTGAAGGTGAGGGTGTGAGGGTGTGTGTGAGCCAGGGGGAGCCCCTGATGCAAGAACAGAGAGAAATTGAGAGAAAGGTAGGTACAGAAGCTATAAGGGTGGATCCAGCCATTGCTAGTGAGTTAATGAAAGTGGATGATGCAGATAAGGAAAGACAATTTCAGCAATATTACAAAGCTGTCATTGATAACATTTCCTTGGATGCTGACACTTTTACTCACCCTGTTTCAGCCTATCAATTATTGGCTGCACAGGGCAATATGGAGGCAGAACAGACACTACACATTGTACACACTTCAGAATCTCTTCTCAGAGACAAAGTTGCTGTCAACAGGCTGCCTTCTCAAGCTGATGAGCCATCTGAAGAATTTGGAGTAAATTCTAATGATGATGACTCTAATTCTTTGAATGAGAGCATGAACTTAGGGGGAGTAGCAGGCCCAAGTTCTGTTCCTGATCTTCCTGCATGGGCATGGGCAAAACCATCAACACCAGGAGAGTTTGGTGTCACTTTGGTCAGACAAGTCATGACAATTCAGCAGGCCCTTCAGGAGACTCAGGATGCTGGTACCAAGACAATTCTTCAAGCTCATCTGGACTCTCTGCATCTCTTGCAGTTGCAGCATTACCAGCAAAATCTAAGTGTGGATGAGCTCAAGCTGGACATTGCTGATCTGAAATCCTACAATGCTGAGAAATTGGATTCACTTATACCCTATGGTACTATGCAAGATTTGTTTAGGAGACTGAGGAAAGCATCTGATGCTGACAAGAGGCTGGCCAGATTGGAAGATAGGGTTCAAATTATTGAAGACTCTATGGTCACCATTCTTCAGAATCAACAAACTCAAACAAATCTACTCATGCAGCTGGCACAAGCACAAGGCTTGACCCCTACCCTTGATGATAACAAAAAGGGGGAGAATAAAAGGGAAGGGGAAGGAGAGCCATCTACAACAGTTCAGATTTCTCAAGTGCTAGTTCCTGTCATCACAACTTCTCCAATTATTCAAGTCAAAGGAAAGCTAGATGGAATTGATCTAATCCAGATAGCAGTAGCTGAATTGCAAGTCAAAGAGCAAAGGAAGAAGATTGATGAAAAGATGCAACTAATATTTGGTTCTACAACTTCTCAATCACAATCTGTGAAGCATAGCACAAAAGTGGAATCAATTATTATGGAACTCAAGCCAGTAGGGAGGCATAACGATGGAGAAACTTCTTCCAAAGATCTGCAACCTATGGTTCTCAAGCCCAACAACAGATCCAATAAGGACTCTACAAAGAATCCTCTAAAAGAGGTGGATTTTCCTCTTCCAAAAGCTAATGAGGACAAGCTTTTAGGTAGAAGTATTGCATATCTCAAAGAGACCATGGATGAGGCTGTAAGGAGAAACATGGCTATTATCTTCAGAGAGGGAAAAAGCATATGTGTGATGCAAGGACATCCCAAATTCTCAATAGCCAAGAGGGAAGAAACCAAAAGGTTGAAGGAAGAATCCAAACAGCTAAAGGCTGACAAAAGAGCACAAGCAAGGCTTGAAAAACAGCTTAAGTCAAGTCAGGCTGAGGAACAAAAAGAAATTGAAGACAAAGGTGAAGATGAAGCTATGGGGGACATGGTTGGTACTAAGATGGAGGAAAGAAGTAAGGAAGAATGGCAGAAAGGGAAAAGAAAGAAGGTCAATGCAAAGAGAAAGAAGGTAGATAAGACTGAAGAAACCCAATCAATATCCAAACCACTACCCTCTATTCCTGAACCAATTGTACCTGACCCCTTCATGAATATTCATGGTGAAACAATCATTCCCAAGGAGGAACCAATTGATTGGGACACCATCAAATTGCCCACCTTCCTAACCTCTTCTCCACCATCAAAGAAGCAGAAAAGAAGAATCAAATCAACACCCTCTAAAGCCTCAATCAAATTCACACAGAAGCCTAAGCCTAAACCTCAAACCTCTAAAGATGATTATGTTCACATCTGTGACATAAAAGAATTTTCAAACATTGAACTCTATCTGGATGAGCTGGAGGATGTAAGGGGAATAGCTGCCTACAGACAGCTACCTGCGAGACTAGTGTTCAAATACAAAGGAGCTGGGGAAAGAACATGGCCTCTTCACAGAATTCTGAATGAAGGCTACTCTACCTTGATTAGAGTCTACTCAGCCATACAGAAGGATTCTGGCTTTACCAGGACTGCCAAGACTGAGATTCTCAACAAGATTGCCAACATAAGGAAAACTTGGAGGGAGCCAAATGCCTTGCCTAGAACTTTACTCATTCAAGAAAGAGGAATTACAATTCACAAATCACCTCATTGGTTGATGGAGTTCAGAGACAACAAAGGAGTCAGAAGATTTTTCAGAATTGAAGATCAGCTAAAGATTGCCAGTAATGAAACTCTCAAGGATATGCAATCTAAGTTAGATATCAACGAAGAAGATGAAGCTGAATTCTACAGACAACTTCAACTTCAAATAGAGGAGAATGACAGGAGGCTAGGAAAGAAAACCAGGGATCAAAGGAAAAGAAAGTAATTTGCTCAGGCTAAAGGAGCACCCTTGGAAACAATGTAATTCTTCAATTCCATCTCAGCATATACATTTTTGTAGCACTTTTGAATTTCTACTTTGTTACAGTTTATATATTTATTAAGTGTTTTGTTATCATCAAGCTAAACCCGAATTTATGCCTACAGTTCTAGTAGACATAAATAGGGGGAGATTGTTAGGAATATGTGTATTAGTTTGATGATAAGTTAAGCAAAACACTTAAGTAGAAATCTAGTGTTTGTAGCCTCAACGGATAAGACCATCTTGGCTATCCGTTGAAGGAGTAGCTTTACTTAGCAATAAGTTTAGTATTGTAGTACAATTCACTCTCTGGTATCAAGCTGTAATTCTTAGATGTTGTTAGGAAATAATCAGTCATGTTGACTACTAATGGATGTACAAATAGGAGGGCTAATTGTAAATATTTCATGCCTTGTAATTTTATATAAGTGAAGAAGTGTCAACGGATATTGAAGACCTTCAACGGATAAGAAACAATGCTTCAACGGATAATATCCATCAATGGATAAGTGCTTCAACGGATAAAGACTTCAACTAATAATGCATCAACGGATAAAGCTTCAATGGATAAAGCCTCAACGGATAAGGCATCAACGGATGAAAGCTTCAACGGATGCTTAGTTCATTAGCAGTTGATAGTGACAATTCACAAGCTGACAGAGGCACATGGATTGACAGAGACATACTGGAATGTGGAAGCCTCTAGGAGGAATCAAGAAAATGCAGCATTTCCATTCTGATGCAAACAAGGAAGTATTCAAAGATTTACAGATTACTCTAGATTGCATTGGATAGAGAAATGAAGAAGAAACATGTGAAGAATCTTTTCAATTGTATTTTACAGTTTGTCTTCACTTGTAAACTTGGTGATATATAAACCAAGTAGCAGCTAGTAATTAGAAATGAATTTTCCTTGAGCTGTTTAGAAATATCAAAGGAGAAAATCATCTAGTTTGTACTAGGAAGCAGCTGTGATTTAATTCTTTGAATCACAGATTTTATGAAATAACACATCTCTGGTGGAACAACAAATCCACCAGAAAAGTTTTTTTAAAGTTCTTTGTGTTCATTACATTTGTGTTTGAATATATATCTGTCTGCATCAGCTTCAAGCAATTCACACATATTTGATCACTCAAACACTTAGCCTTGGAAACTGCTCAAAACTTGAAAAAGTTTTGAGATTTACATTCAACCCCCCTTCTGTAAATCTCATTGTTAGTCCACTGGGAATAAAAACCTCTTAGGTTGGCGAGACACTTTCCCTGTCCTACGAATGGGCTGTTCCACAGAAGGTTGTTCAGTCTGAACAGGTGTTTCCACTTTATCCGTAGTAGTTTGTGCTTCTTGAACTTCATCAAGTTCCATTTTGCTCCCACTGTTTCCTTCAAGGATAAACTCTTTTTCCAAGAAGGTAGCATGTCTGGAGACAAACACCCGATGATCGGTGTAAAAGTAATACCCTAAAGTCTCTTTAGGTTATCCCACAAAATTATATTTTACAGATTGAGATTCCAGCTTATCTGGGTCAACTTTCTTGACATAAGCTGGACATCCCCAAATCTTAACGTGTTTAAGACTCAGTTTCCTTTCTTTCCATATCTCATATGGTATTTGAGGAACAGATTTGGAAGGCACCTTATTCAGTAAATATGCAGAGGTTTCCAATGCATAACCCCATAGGAATACTGGAAGATTCGCATAGCTCATCATGGATCGAACCATGTCTAACAAAGTTCGATTTCTCCTTTCAGATACCCCATTTAACTGTGGAGTATATGGAGGAGTCCACTGGGAGACTATACCATTTTCTTTGAGATAATCTAGAAACTATCCATTCAAGTATTCACCACCTCGATCTGATCGAAGAGTTATAATACTGTGTTTGGTTTATTTCTCCACTTCATGTTTATATTCTTTGAACTTTTCAAAGGCTTTAGACTTGTGTTTCATCAAATGCACATATCCGAATCTAGATCTATCATCTATGAAAGTAATGAAGTACGAAAATCCACCCATGGCTTGCGTAGACATTGGTCCACATACATCTGTGTGTACCAATCCTAGCAAATCTGCAGCCCTCTTTCCATGTCCACTAAATGGAGATTTGGTCATTTTACCCAATAGACAAGACTCGCATGTAGGATATGATTCAAAATCAAAGGGGTCAAGTAACCCTTCCTTATGCAATGTCCGCAATCTATTTTCACTAATATGACCTAGCCTATAGTGCCATAAATAGGTCAGATTTTCATCATCTCATTTTCTTTTATTAGTTTGTTCAATCTGAAGCAAATCATGCTCTACGTCACATACATACAGACCATTATTTAAAATGCCACGTCCAAAAAAAACATTATCTCTAAGGATAGAACATTCATTATTCTTAATAATAAATTTAAAACCATCCACATCCAATATAGGAATAGAAACAATATTCCTCACAATAGAGGGAACGTAATAATAATTATTCAAGATAATAGTCTTGCCCGTAGGCATATGTAAACTAAATGATCCTACAGATATAGCCGCAACCCTTGCTCCATTGCCCATACGTAGAATCACCTCATCTTTTTCAAGAGTCCTACTTCCCTTTAGTCCTTGTAACGAATTGTAAATATAAGAACCACAGGCGGTATCTAATACCCAAGTAGAAATTTGACCTAGTGACATATTAACTTCAATCATGAACATGCCTGAATCAGAAGCAGTAGTCTTACTACCCTTCTTCTTCTTCAATTCTGCAAGGTAAACCTTGCAGTTCCTCTTCCAGTGCCCCAACTTGTTACAGTGAAAATAAACAGCTAAATTAGGACCAGTCAACTTGTGAGCATCTAGTATGCTCTGGAGTGATAGTGCAGAAGACATGACGAATATAGTAAATCTGTAAATGATAACACATAACAACACTTAGCAAATATTCAATTTCATTTCAAAAACACTATATTAATCGGGTCTTTATTCATAAGTGTCTCCCACTAGTTTATCTAATTTATTCAACCCCCTAAGTGAAAATTAAGCATTCATAATGCTAGTGGGAATAGGGATCCTACATTCCATCACACAACCTCGGCTGTGGCACAAAACATCATGTGATGTTCAATAGGCAGACAACTCTTGTCAATTACATCTTATGTTATTCCCTAATATAACTTTAGCCTCTTGAATAATTGAGTCACGGCTGTGGCACGACAAACTCAATATTCTAAGTCAAGACTAACCCAACATTTCGTAAAATTGAATCAGTCTTCAACGGCCCACGGCTGTAGCACGTACCGACCTTTAGATTCTAATTCAATGTACACATCTCTATGTAATAGACAAGTATTTCTTATTTCGAAATCAAAGCCCTCGGTTGTAGCACGAAACGAAATGATTTAAAAATAAGAACCACTTTCTATCATGTTGGAAGGCTATGACCGACACAAGCCCGTTGTGTCATTGGCCAATTACTACTTGATATTATTTAATTTTAGAGGGATTATATTACGTTACAATCATAATCATATTATAAAGAGATTCTTCCTTTTAAATTAAATATTTCAAATCAATAATCGATAATCAGATGATTCTCAGATCGGGTGGAGCATTGTCAAGAGGCATCACTTAATAACCCTTTCTTACGGATAGAAATCTGTTGTTGACAGAATCATCCATTCTCTCAATATTGAAAATTCATATTCAATTACGTGTTTCATAAACATAAGAATCTCATGATCGTATTCATAATATTTATTGCTAAGGCAAGAAACGATTCCTATTCTAGATTTTCTAGAGCACGCCTTATATTGATTTAAGTTCACCTAAATCTATCATCGCATGGTAAACATAGGCATATATCTCATATATAAAATTAAATAAACAAGTAAATGTAAAGTGCAATAAAGTAAATGTGTTTGGTTTTGGCCCCATCCTGTGTGATCTTTATCAAGCTCATGATAAAGATCAAGGTCAATCTAATATGGTGATGAAAATAAATACAACTACTTATTACATAAGTCTTCTTCTTTATTTAGACTTCTTGTATGCCTCGTCTTCTTCTTTGTATCACCTCCATTGGATAGCCTTCTTGATTCTTCAATTACATTACATGATTGAAAGTAAAACTAATCTAATGAACTTACAAGAATAACTCGAGTTACATTCGAGATTTATGATTACAAAGATTGACGACATGCAAGTCGTATTTAAAACCAAAACCAAAACCATTACACTAAGGTCGAAATGCCATAACCATCCACCATGCTCATACAACACATAAAAGCATGTTAAAACACATAATCTGATCTTAACATATCATATTATCCATGATCTAATCATAAAAAGAAAATATAACAAAAATCAGAAAAATTAGAATCAAATCAGAAAAACAAGAACTTACAGACGAGTCATTGATAGCTTTAGCTATCAGTTTTGTTCAGACGCTCGTTTACCTATGGAATAGGGTATTCGTTTGCGTAAATCGGACACCAGACCCAGATTTCAGCAAATCTGCAAAAACCAATTCAGAATCCGTATCTAATATGATTCTCATAATTATAACAAACATAAATCATGTATATATCAGTATATATACAGATTACATAATTATCTTATGATTATACAACTCACATGAATATCATATATTCAAAACCATACATATATAAGCATATTATATCAACATCAAATCATGGCGAATCACGTACATGCTCATATATCGAAAATAGTTAAACACATAAACGAATTAAAAACTTTTCGCAAGTAGCTCTGATGCCATTGAAGGGTTTTTAGCACATAAACGCAGCGAAAACGTAAATTTAATCTTAAAAAAAATGAAACCCTCCGTAGGATCCATGCGAAAAAAAAATATTTAATTCGTAGTTCAGTGTGTTTACCTTAAGACGCTTTACGTTAATGGAAAGATGGAGGTCTTTAATAGCGATCCAAGAACGATGAACGGAGATCCTTAGCAGCTGCTCCTCAAGTGTGAAGCACTCCACCGGTATCCACCAAGAAAACGATGTAATGAAGGAGGGGGAGATGGAGAGAATTAGGGTTTTGTAAATCTTTTTGGTTGAGGCAAAAATAGGGTTTATAATAGTATATTTATAGGCAAAATTTTCAGCTGAAAATTTTCCCATAAAATATTATTATTATTAACCCTTTATTATTCTCACTAATAATTAAAACACCTTTTAATTATTAATCCTTTTTCTAAACTCTTTAGAAATAATTCTCTCAATTGATTTAATTTCCAAAAATTAAATTCTTAATTAATAATATTAAGAACCATTTCTTAATTAATTTATAATCAATTAAATCTCATTTAATCAATTATTAAATTTGCCAATTAATTATTTATTTCATAAATAAATAATTATCAGCCATTATTAATTAATTCCTCCACCATTAAATCATTCTCTTTTATGGTGTGACCCTGTAGGTTCAATATTAAGCCGGTAGTAGAAATAAATAATAATAAAACTATTTTATCATTATTTATATAAATTCTCTAATTCATTAAATATGATTAATTAATTAATCATATTTATTCTACATCGTGAGGGATACTTCTCAGCATATCGCGACTATCTGGATAATACGAATTCACTGCTTAGAATACCAAGAACCTATTCAGTGAGTAGTTACCGTAAAATTAATTCCTTCTATCCTGCAATATCACGATTAAATACAAGGCATGCAACTTGTGTCAAGCCTATCTTATTTAATCACTTGCTTTCCCATTCACTATGCTTAGTTCTATTTAATGTAAATTAGAAACTCCATTCTAATTTCATTCACTCTGGCCAGAGATTCCTGAACTAACATAAGTGGATCAGCATTGAACATTCTCTTCCTACACTGGAAGGGGTAGATCCTTTATTGATCATACACTATCTTCGTGTACAAATTCCTATACCCAGTAGAGCCCTTATAATTGTCCCTTGAGACTAAGAACTAAACCAAAGCATAGTTCAGTGTACACAAGAAGTCTAAGGATACTTGCACAACTATCACTATGTGAACAACTATTGACACGTGAGTGAACTCCATCAGTTGTTCAGCTGTGTGAGTCATGTTCAGTGAACTTATTCTATAATAAGCACCTACATACTAGCTATAGTGTCACCACACAAATGTCTATGAGAACAGACATCCTTCATAATGAAGCAAGCATAGTATGTACCGATCTTTGCGGATTATTAATTACCAGTTATTAATCGTACGACCAGGAACTATTTAAGTTTAGAGTTATCATCTTTTAAGTCTCATTATTATGATCTCATCAGAATCCATAAAAACCTTTACTCTAAACTGTGGTATATCTTATTTAAACATTTAAATAGATAGAGCCTGCAATAAAAACAAAACAAGTCTTTTACTAATATCAATGAAATCAAAACAGATTACATAAAAATTATTCCTAAATCGTCATACATGATTGGACTTAGGACATATCTCTTTCAATGAAGATGATCAAACTCACATATCTCAGGTTTCAATTTCTTGAACCACTATAATATTTTGTTTTCAATATTCAATGCATGATAAGATCTTAGTGTTTAAATGTTTAATACTCGCACAAGCATGAGAGCATCACACATAGATAATGCTGAACTAGTTCACTAGATTATTTTTCTGGTAACTAGGATTGATGTTTAACTTGTGCATGTTACTTTAGATGATCTTAAATATGTGTTTGAATATTTGTTGAACATGATTAATTGCTTTAGCAAGATATATATTTTCCAGCACTTAAGACCTTTGTCTATGCTTATCTCCTGTATCTTAATACAATGTGATTTATTCATTTGATCTCAACTGTTTGTTAAGATGTACTAATTTATAATTGGATTGATATAGCTAGATGAGATTTATCAACATGATTGGACTAGATAGAATTAATGATTTATTTGTTAATTCTGTTTGTTGCATATCATGCATGTCTTGCTTAATTCTTATGTGTAATGTTTCTGAATGAATGCCATGTATTCTTAATATAATGCTTGCTTAATTGTAGAAAGCATGTTTAGGATCACAATAGGGCAAAGACTGCTAGTCCTCCTTATGTAAGGTTGGAACCATTTCCCCCTAACTTAGAGACAAATCTGTCAAGTGTATTAAAATGGAGAAAATGGTCAGTCAAAGATAAAAATTAGCATGATAAGGTTGTAGCTGTTGTTATCTCGGTTTATGATAAAATCTCTAATCCATCTGGACCCAAACTGATAAGTTGGGTACCAAGAACTGTTAATCCATTTGTGAGTGCAGGATATAACAGGTTAATTGATTCATATGTATTCTTGAATAATCAAGGCATATGATTAAAGACAGAGCCTCACATTCAAATGTGATTGACAAAAGCTATTCCGTCAATAATCTTTGAAGATGACAATAAAGGTTTTCATTACGGGACAAGCTATGCAGAAAAGGGATGCCATCATGAATTCAACAATTGCTATCACTGATAACAACTAATCAATGGAGTCATTGATAACAGTTGAAGCAACTTCCTTGCTGGAGAATCAAGGCATAAATCCTCTTATCAGATAGTTCTACATCAAAGGACAAAATGTCAATTCAATGAAGGATTAGTGTCTCATCTGAAGCAGGAAGGTTGAGAAGCTTGCTCTTCTTAGAGTAAGGAAATGATATGCTCGTGGCTAGACTATCAGGAAAGGTGAAGTCAATGGTGTGTACTATAAAGCTTCATCTGATAAAAATTTTAGCTGTGGAATTATAAGCTCTCACCCTTGAACATCAACTCAAGGAACTCTTTTGTGGAAATGGATTAGTGAGAGGACTGCCTCATGTGGAAGTTAGAAAATGATAAATGTGAGGCCTGTCAAAAAGAGGAGTCAAAGACAACATCACATCAAAGTAAAGTTATACCTTAGTGATGGTGGTTGACTACTCTTATTAAACAAAGTTGTTGTTTATGCGTTCTCAAGGCAAGACATCACCGATGATGATTGATCATATCAGAAGATCAAGCTGGAAGCAATTGTAAAAGAAATGATCTTGTGGTCAGATAATGAGATTGAATTCAAGAAGCAGTTCTAATTAATATCTGTAACATCAAGAATATTTTGAGACATATTCAGCACTCAGAGCTCCGTGTCAGAACGGAGTGGTACAAAGAAAGAACCAGAACTTGATTAAAGCTACAAGGGAAATATCAAGCTAATGAAGACTTTCTAAATACCAAAGGGCTGGAGCAGTCAAAACAGTTTACAACACGTAAGATCAAGCCTTGATCTGGATGTATACATTAAGACCACTAATGAGTTAATGGCCAACATGGCTACTCAGTGGATTTTACAACCTACAGAGCATTTGTGGTTGATCAACAAAAGATGATTGAAAGTCTAAGTGCACAGTTCAACAACTCCATGCTCCAAGCTGTTAAAGGAGAAATTAATGGTATTGATGATTCATATCCAAGTAGTGGAATGGCAGTGTAATACACAACTCATTATTTCAATGCAGCCAATCAGCAAGGGTAAGGATTTTCAGAAAATCCCAGCAACAGCTTAGGGGGAGCAATAGAAGGATCAACTAGTCAGACACAACACCACATTGAAAATCAGAGGACACTAAAGAACATATCTGCTGAGACAAGGGTTTGATGTCAATATTATTCCCAGAGTCTAGTTCTTAAGTGGTTCAGATGGTGGAGTAATGATTAGCAGGGCTACTGAGTGTGTATGATTATTTCTCTAGTTTTCTATCTGAAAAAGAAACTGAGAAAGTAACAGAAGCTCTGATAGATCCGGATTGATTGGGTGATTGCAAAGGAAGATGAACTCAATCAGTCAGCAAGCAGATTGTAGGGAAGTTGGTATCCAAACCAAATGATAATATTGAAATTGGTACAAGGATAACCAGAAGTCAAACTGGATGACAATGGCATTGTTATGATGGACAAGGCCAAACTGGATGCTAGGTTATTATCTGGAAGCAGTATCTGACAGAAAGCACCAGTGACTAGACTTGAGGATATTATGACATATCAAGCACCTGATGCACATTCTACCTGGAATTGGACTCTAGTAAGTGTGTACAAGTGCACTCATGAGTTGGTATGAACTAGTATACTACTCAAGAAATCATCAAGGACATGATATGACACTCTAACTGAAGTTACAGTTTAATATGAACTACTAGAGTCATCATGTAGAGCATGTCTTTTAGTCAAAGAGTCACTTGCAGAAACACTTATTAAATCACTTGTTAAAGTTAATTTTTCAAGACTTGTTTGAAAGTGTGGGATATCATTCATTGCATATTAGTTGGAAATCCCATCTATAAGGAAATCTTCATATAAATTCACAAGTATTAAATCTTTAATATTTAAAGGATTGTGAATTTATTAGTAATCTAGTACCTCGTACTTAGTGCTACTATCTTGATTATCATGATTACAATATCATATACATTTGTGGTAGTTAAGTATTATAACATTAAGTTTGAATATTATTTTAATTAATTTAAATTATGACTGTAGACAATTCCATTCCATATCAGTCTCATAATTTAAATTATGTTAAAATAATATGCAACATAGTTAGTTGTATCTTGTACGAATAATTGTGATACTTTTAGTATTGGTGATATTATTTAGAATTTTTATTCTAAGTAATCAATGCTTATTTCTAAAATCACTAATATTGAAAGTTGAAGTATTTTCTAAGTTATGTGTATAAAACTCTCAATATTTTATATGATTAGAAAGTATTTCTAAAATTTCTAATTATCCAGAGAGTGATTGCCATGTATATAAGTCATATATCATATTGTTGATTACTCAAGGATAATTATGAAAATATTTAAGTGCTAGTATCTAAGTAATAGATATTTAGTATTTATTTATTTAATATTTATTTTGGGTTGTTTGGATTATGGAATTTGAAGCAATTCAATGATTTTATTTGCTCCATAATTTAAACTAACTTAAAATAAATAAGCAACATGATTGATTATAACTAAATTTGTCAACAATTAGTATCTAGTATATTGATTGTAACTTGTGTGTTATAAGTTAATTATGAGATTTTGGTTTTAGTCAATTTAGTAATGTTTATATCTCAAGAATTCACTGAAATCAGAATATGATTGTAGCATGATTAGTTGTGTGTAATTTCTTGACTAATATCAGTTAATGATATTTAGTTAAGAGTTTAACTATGAACTAATTGTGGAGTATTAGTATTTGTGACATTACTTAGAACTTCTCTAAGTAATCAATGCTTATCTTCAGTCACTTATACTAATATAAAAAGTGTAAAAATATCTCTTGAAGTACAACTATGGTCAATGAGGATTTTGCTTTATTAGAAGTAACCATATGTTGTCCACCTAGAATAATTTTTATACTTATTTGCAAACTCCTAAACACTTTGATAATAGATGCAATACTCAATGGATCAAAGTATATAGAACTTATAACATTTTTCTAAGATTGTAAACAAGCCAATGTTGGTTAATGTTGCTTTATTTATCGAACCAATATTGTTTGAGATATTACAGTTGTTAGGAGTTAACAATTGTATGATATATGAAATTGAATGCTGATGTCTTTTTGATAGATAATTGGTATTTAATTTATTGATATCTTATTTTAATATTTAAAATAGGATATAACATAATTATTGGTATCTAAAGTACTTAACAAGTATCATTTGTAACGCCCCCAAATCCGGGGTCAGAGGATTTGGTCGTCACGAAGAAACCTCAATCCAAAACAACCTATTTAATCGATAAATAAATGCCAGCGGAAGATATTTGACATAAATGACCCCAATTAATCCAAGATCTTTTAAGGTTACAGTTTTAGAAACAAGAATTCCAAATTCCATCAATAATTTTTTTCATTTTCTTTTAAAACTCTTTTCAATAAATTCCAACTCAAAACTAAACCCACTAGTATAACTTCGAAATGAAGTATACTAGGCCCAAATAAAATACACAACTATAATTTAATATAATATAAACAACTTTACACAATAAAACTTACACTAGTCCGCAAACCCTAGACCAACCACCTTCCAAAAGCTTCTTCTTTGCTTCCTCGAATTACGCAGCTAACTAGCGCAAGCTAATCCTCACTGGAGGTTAAATTTGAAAACAGACAAGTATGAGCGAAAGAAATGCTCAGCAAGATCATTATAGCATATATAGGGTTGTTTTGATATAAAACTGACATCTGCATCAGCGCAGAACATTTAAAATCATAATTGCTGAATCATAAAATTTTAGTTGAGGAATCCTAGAATTGATTCCTTGATTGTATTCAAAACCATTTTGATATTTTTGAGCGAAATGCTTCAGCAATACTTTGAATCTTGACGAGAATCAAACTCGTAAAACAGTGTTTACGGAAATATGGTAAACAACAATAACATGAAACAATGATTATAGAGTGGATCATAAACTCATTCAAAACCGAACTCTTCAAGTTAATACTTACTTTGCTGTCATATCAAATTAGATATCAATACGAACTTTGATGCTCACAACACCCATACTGAAGTCAACATCAATCATCTATACTAATACCACCTTTGATATTTAACAACAACGTAAGTATAAGCATAAATCAGAATTTGAATCAAAACTGCATTTTACCATTATTCCAAAACAGAAATAGTTGATAAATCATTTATTCTATGAATATCAAAAACGATATGATAATTAGATTAGGATCATCCTCCGACGGACCTACTATCACATGCTGATCAGCCCGTGTGATAGCACAAGGTCAGGATTCATAGAAACGTGACCCTAAAACACGAGTACTCAAACAAAGGCAATATACCTGCCTGTGGAAAAAGTTGTGTCATAATATTCCATATGGCACTTAGAAATAGCCCTCCGCTGGACCGTCCGTCCCGGTCACTTACGCAATTATGATCCAATCTTAAAACCTTTTATTGAAATGGGGTCATAATAATTGACACCCGAAATAATTTTATTTCCCCCAGTTCTTGGGTAGAAATATTCGCAACCAAATCACTTTTCTCAAAATCCAAAACATTTATAAATCCGATAATTGGATAAGTAAAATCACTTGACTATTCTGAACATAGAATAGCAGAGGGTACTTGCGTAAACAGAATCATTTAATTCAGCGATATGTAAAACATTTATCGATTCTAAACTGAGAATAGGGAAAGCAATACTTGCATGATACGATTCAAAATAAATATCACCTGAACAATAAGTGATGATAGAAATACTTGCCTTTGGGTTTTAGCAGTTAGTCACACTCGCAAAACCGCATCTATTCCGACATTCTATCTCATAATATCACCATCTTTATTTTCAACATTTTACTGATATGCTGCTCCTGCGATTGCTAGAAGCCAGATACCCAATACCATTCCATCTCATTCTTTATCCAACGTCTTGTCCTGATCAACTCGAAAGATCCGCATCTACAATTAAAATGTAGAACTTTAATCGCCTAAACGATAATCACTCAACGAACTGCGTGTCAAAAGCCTATCGTCTACCCATATGATAGCCCACACATAAAGAAGATAGTCAAACACAAGACTCTTGACCCACGTACACACATAATTCACATAGCACATAAGCACATAACTCATGTATCACATAATTCATATAACACAGGACTCGGTTCATCTGAAGGGTCGACTCGGTACGTTTAAAACGGAAATCGGGTCAAAAATATGATTTTATCGATCAATAATCGACTTAGAATCATTCGTAAAATAAGCAACCTTTCGAAACAAAAGGATTTGGGTCTCGAAAGTATTTTTAAATGAAAGCGGAATATTTTTCTGAGTCTGTACGCGTTCGTTTCGTATTAAATGGATGAACAGTTTATTTATTATGAATTTTTGAACATTTTTCGGAATTAAATCGGGTCTCCGAATCATTTTATAACTAAATAATAGGGCTCGAACACTCGAAAATAATTTTATAAGAATTATTGAGCTTAAAAAATAATTTAAAATAATATTTTAAAGCTCGAACTATTTTTCGGAATTTTTAAATCATAAGAAATAATTAACTCGAATTAAATAATCAATTAAAATTCATTAACTAAATAATTTGGATTTATTTTCGAATAAGAATAAAAATAATAATCTTCAGAACTAAAAATAATATTTTCTTGGAAATCGGACAGCACCTCCTCTATTTCTCGGACTGCCAGTCGATATCATATTGACACAACCAACAACAATCAATACAATAATTTATATTTACGCGTATAAACACTCCAGAAATGAATAACACGGCTACCTGAACCAAAACTCGGACCAAAAGTGACTTCTCCAATAATTTCTAAAAATTATGAAATAAATATATAAACACTAACATGTTATAATATATACAAGTACGAAAGCGGAATTTCGGAATCGTTACCCAAAATAAATTTTGATCACCCCGAAGAGAATATCTGATGTCCGGAAAATATCTTCAGAAAAATCCGAAATTAATGGTCATAGACATATAAACGCTGAGATGCCATGTGGAGTAATCAACGCCTTCAAACTCCTTTTCTATGTCCCGAAAATAAATTAAAACGGAAATATAACGGAAATATGCCCCGTAAATTTTCTTCTCAAAACCTCGCAATATATATACCTATGCGTAGGTATCGAAACGCTGATCGTTTATATATATACTAATTGAAATTTGGATGAACGGTTTGTAAGATATGAATTTTTGAAAATTAAAAGTATATAAATATACAATAGAGAGGAGAGATAGAGGAGGGGAGGGAGTAATGTGTTGAACAAATAAAAGAAATGGGGGAGGGGGTGTGCGCGTGGCAGGGGTGGGGTGGGGTGGGGTGGGGTGGGGTGGTGGGTAGTTTTAGGATTTGACACGTTTTTCTTTTTTTCTTTTTTTTTTCTTTTTTTTTAATTTATTTTGCCCCGCATTTCTCAACTTATCGAATAAACGCGCCGGTAAATAAAATCAGAAAAATTACCAAACAAATTCTAAAATTCTCAGAATAATTAGAAAACTAGTAAAATAAAATTTTCATAATTTTTAAAATATTTTTGACTTGCGCTCTATACCCGCATTATACGATTTAACGAACCGAGCTGCACTTAAAACAAATTCATAAAATCACGAAAATAGTCTTAAAATGTTACAAATATCCCGAAGATTATAAAAACATAACTTTCGAAATTTTAAAATAATTTTTGAAACGCAGTTTATACCCGCTTTTAGCAATTAAACGATTCAACGCGCGGGTAAAATTAATCCTAAAAATTCCCAAAATAATTTTAAAATTCTCAGAATATTCCAAACTTGGATAAATATGAGTTTCGTAATTTTAGAAGAATTTTGGAATTAAATACGGATTTTACAAATAAATGAAATCAGAAAATCATACAGGGCTAAATAATTGATGAAATATTGATTTCTAAATTTTATAAAATCCCAAATATAATTATTGTAATTATAAAACCATAAAAACAATTTTAGAGACAATCCAAGTATTTATGCAAATAAATATCCGAAAATAGATTACTTAGCTGCTAAGTAACTATAAAAATGATACAATTTAATACCATATTTGGATAATCATCAAAACCGAGCTTTTTATAAAACACCATATACGAAAATAATGTAAAAATATCCCGTCTCTCGAGAATACGGATTTTGTTGATTATCGAAATAACTATCATATCGAAAATCTTGCGCCGGACCGCGCACGGGTCAAACCGTAATCCGGATTGAAAAAGTCAAAACACGGAAAATGTCCGGAATTACCATATTAGGTTAGGAAGGAGTTTTCGGAAGAGTTTCGGGTTGTAAAAACGTAAAAACGGTTGAAGTTGGACGATCCCCGGCTTTATAAAATAATTTTGGTAATTACTGAGAAAATAATTAATAATTCATAACTCAATATAAAATCATCTAACAGTCCAAAAATTACCAGAAAAATATCACAATTATCTATATTTTATTCTGGACATATAAAATTCAAATACTCAAATAATATCACATCTAAACACCCAAACATCAATTCCACTTATCAGATAATTCACTAAAATTCACCTAAAATCACATAAATAATTCCAAATAATTATAATAATAATATTTGAAAATATGGGATATTACATCATTCAATGATATATTGTTAATATTTTGTTGTAGATAATTATGAGATTTTAAGTTCCAGTGAATTTATATGAGTTGCTATATCTGATAGATTCCCTACAATTTAAAATCAGCAGCATAGTCATTATTATTAAGATTAATTATCAATAAACAATATGTTGGTAATAATTTTATAAAGATAGATTAGGAGATTTTGATATGAATGAGAATTGCTTAGACTTTACCCTAAGTAATCAATGCTTTTACAAAAACTCATTCAAATTAAAAAACAAAATCTTTCTTTCTCTTCTTAATACTGCTAGGTCATCAGTGTGTGTCTTATCAAATCATTTATCTTTTTAAACATAAAAACAGACTTGTGCACTCAAACAGTTTTAGGAGAAAATCAAACTTCTTTCTACATTGGTGATTACTTATTTCATTAAAATCTTCGTGAAATCACTATTATACATCATTTCTCTCTAAAGATTAAATACATAATTTTCATTCATTATAGATCTTAAGTCCATTTTATCTCTATATTGCCATATGTTTTGTGATACAGGTTTAGCCTCCAATGGCCTTCTTTCATTTGATAGTCATGAGGTTAAAAACCCACAACTTATATCCCAGACTGTAAAGACAAACATAAAAACAGAACCAACCAACACTCTCTTACCAATAAAATGAAGTATGAATGAGCGTGAGGGAGAAAGTGCCTTAGTGCACCACATAAGGAAGATTCTGAAGTCAACCCAACGGCTCTGTCTCCTACAAAGATGAGTAGTATTTAAACAAAGACAACTGCTAGCCCCCATACATCTTCTCAAAAAGATGTAATGGCTGAAAAGACACAAAAACAATCACTAGATTCATTCTCTCAATAGGGTACGTCTATTGAAATTCTCCTGTCGGCCAAGGCATCCGATGTAGTGTCACCACCTCAAACATAAACAATTCTTGATGCATAAGGAAAGGTTACACACACAAAGGATTAGTTGACGGAAACAAGAGTTTTGACCATTTTACGGTCAGATTCAATTTTTCAAGGTTCTTTAATGGACCAATTACCTTTACGGGTGTTTGGAGAGGATACTGATCCAATAGCCATATGTCAGTGGTCAGTGTCTACCTCCCCAGGCTTAAATCCCCTGGATGCATCTGCGGATAGTGGATCTGACATAGGTGCAGATCGACAACTTGTTGACAATGATTCAGATATTACCTGATGAGTTACAAGGAAATGTCTTCACAAACATTAGAAAGAAACTTTGATCTTTATGCTAAATTCTTTGGATCATTGTTTACCTTCCCAGAGTTCAAATCTGGAACCCTAAAAGAGAAACTAGCAACTTGTAGATTATGACTCAGATTCATCTGACGAGTCTAACAAGGATGGGGATTTACGAACTCCCATTGCACCACATGTGACCTCCTTAAGGATGACTAAGAAGATTTTCCTTGCAGGTACAGCTGGATTTTGGAGCTATGAGAGGAGTGAAAAACTTCTGAGAATGAGTGTAAATACGAGTGGAGAGAAGAGTGAAACACATGTGTGGTACACGAAACAGATTCTGTTAGGCAACACACACACACTGTAGAGGGGGGTGAATACAGTGTATAGCACAATCAAATCGAACTCTAATAACTCAAGTAACAGAAAACAAACTTTATTCAAAACAATAAACTCTGTTACAGTATGGAACTGTCCTCTCTCAGTGATGAACGAATATCACGAGAGCTGCTAGGGTTACAATGAATAATCTTCTCGATAATGATAACACTTTTAGTGTAAACCCTATGTCTGTGTTTATATACTACACAGTTACAAGATAATCGCTAATTGATATGGAATATAATTCTGCTTCCTAAAATATATCAATCAGATATCTTTTCTTCCAAGTATTCTATTCTTCATAGAATTCCTTCTTCATGCATATCTCTTCTTACGTTTATCTTGATCTTCTTTTCCTTTAATCAGCTGCCTTCCTTATCTGAATATTCCCTTTAACTCATGATATTATCTTCTGATAAATATCTCCTGAACCTTAAGTACTGATGACTTAAGTTTTGACTTCAGTATAAGTGCTGATTTCAGTTAAGTACTGATTTGTCCTGTTTAAGTAAGATCTAAAAACTAAACATAAATCATATTAGACTTGACATTATCAAATATATCTAACAATCTCCCCCAACTTGTAAATTAGCATAATATACAAGTTTAACAGATATTTGATGATGTCAAAAACATTAATTACAAATGCATGAGAATTTGACTAGATAACTACAACTTACAGTCCTTAAAGCTTTACCAACTTTAACTTCTGATAATAACTTCAGTCTGTATACATATCAGAATTTGAGCAGTTGTAGATCTTGACTTGGCTTCACTTTTTGATCTCTCTGATGTCAGGAGTTGTTCTGAGATAATTCTTTAACAAACATCTCTCAGCATATCTGAGTTCATCAATCATCCTCCTTTTAGCATCTTTAAGTTCTGCAGAATCTTCACCAGTTTGAAAGATTGCAGCCCTGAGATCATTAATTTTAGCTTTCCTTATATCCTGATCCAGTCTGATCAAATATGCCTTGTCAGACTCATGATTGAATTCCACAGCCTTGTAACCCAGAAAGGTAGTTATAATCTTAGCAGAGTTAGGCTTCATCTCAACAATATCATCCTTGTGATCTCTGTACTTTGGAAGATATATGCTGTCAGACTTAACAGAATAAAGCCTTTTCTGTTTCTGAATTTGACTCTTCAAATAGTTTGCAGCACTTTCTGTTATTTTGTCATTCACTTGAAGTAAGAATAATACATGTTCCAATTCTTCAAAATACTTCAGTGGAATGGCATTTTCCCTTATATGATAAACCCTACCATCTGTCATGAAGTACAACAAGATATGTTCTCTCAAGTAGGTATGGTAAACCATCTGTACATATTCTAGTTGATTCAATGTTTCAGGAGTTGCTCCATACCTGGTTCACTTAAGGAAGTTGGATCATTGGTTGTGTTCTGTATTCTTCTTTCATCAGCACTACCCAATCCATATTTATCTCTTGCTTCCTTTCTAGTAACCACTCTTGCTTCAAAACCACTTACAGCAGTCTTCAAAGGTTGAGTCTGTTTGGCTTTGGTGAATCCTGGCAGGAGTAACTTTGAAGGTTTAACATGAGCAATGTCAGAGGTTTCCTTTGATTTATCTTCTGATATCAAGTTAACTTGAGCTATGTCAGAGGTTACTTGCTTCTTTGAGATATCAGAAGTAACTATATCTTTACTCTGAACAACTTGAGCCATGTCAGAGGTTGTCTTAGAAATTTTTCTTGAAGTCAGAGCAAGATCAGCATCTTCAACAGTAATTTCTTCATCCACATGAGGCATATAAACCTTGATAGGTTCACCAACTTTCTCTTTACCCTTGGACCTTGGATCTATCTGCAATTGTGATTTAGCCTTGGTTGCTTCAGGATTTGTTCTTTCTTTTATCACAATGCCTTTGGCCTTTGGAAGTTTCTTTTTACCAACAGAAGCTTCAGATTTAGATTTGACTTTTTCTGACTTAAGTCTAGCTTCTTCTTCCATCAGACTCTCAAAGTCCATTCCTGGATTTTCTTTCAGAAATAGCTGATATGTAAAATACAGGATTTCCAATCCTAACAGGAAAAGGAGGGAAACGGATACTCAATTTAAAGTGAGTAAACAGAATTCCATACTCGATTTCATAGATACATATAGAATTCTGCGGAAAGCCGTATTCGATGAAAGTCGTATGTACGGCTTGGAGGGAGATCTTTCATATCTTTCGAGATCCACCCTACAATATGGAGTAAAAAAGCCAAAATAAGAGATTTTAGCCCTTATAAAAAAATAAAACGGATTCTTAAACCCCCTTCACGCTCATGTCACATCGAGGTACTGCAGAAGAAAAAACTGCAAAATCCGATCCAATTTATCGTAATCGATTAGTTAACATGTTGGTTAACCGTATTCTGAAACACGGAAAAAATCATTGGCTTATCAAATTATCTATTGAGCCGTGAAAAAGATTCAACAAAAGACAGAAACAAATCCACTATCTCTTGATATTTCTTCATCAAGCATCGTACGTGCAACTTCAATGAGATTTCTATTCTTTCTTTCAACAACTCCATTTTGTTGTGGAGTTCCAGGAGCAGAGAATTCCTGCTTGATTCCATGGTCTTTGCAGAACTCTTCCATTATCAAATTCTTGAACTCAGTACCATTATCACTTCTTATTATCTTCACTGAATCTTTGACCAATTTATCCAGTTGCTTGACATGATCAATTAAGAGAGATGCAGTTTCACTTTTTGTGTGCAAGAAATACACCCATGTGTATCTGGTGAACTCATCCACTATGACCATAGCATATTTCTTCTTTGCAATAGACATGACATTTACTGGACCAAATAGATCAACATGTAGTAGGTGATAAGGCTCAAGAATTGATGATTCAGTCTTGCTCTTGAATGAGGATTTCCTTTGTTTAGCCTTCTGACAAGAATCACAAAGGCCATCAGGAGCAAATACTGACTTTGGCAGTCCTCTCACAAGATCTTTCTTGACTAGTTCATTTATATTGTTGAAATTTAAATGAGAGAGTTTCTTGTGCCAATTCCAGCTTTCTTCAATTGATGCTCTACTCATCAGATTGATTGCAAAACCATCAGTACTTGTTGAAAGCTTGGCTTCATAGATGTTACCATGCCTGTATCCTTTCAGAACAGCTTTGCCTGTAGATTTGCTAATAACTTCATAGTGTTCTTCAAAGAAATCCACATGATAACCTCTGTCACAGATTTGACTAACACTCAGCAGATTGTGTTTTATCCTGATACCAGAGCTACTTCTTTAATGATGACATTCCCAAGATTGATATTGCCATATCCCAATGTTTTTCCAATGTTGCCATCTCCATAAGAAACACTTGGGCCAGCCTTCTCCACAAAGTCTGATAGCAGGGCTTTATTTCCAGTCATATGTCCTGAACATCCACTGTCCAGAACTAGGATGTTTTTCCAGTTGCCCTGCAGTCACAAAGACCACTAATGATTAGTTTTAAGGACCCAGACTTGCTTGGATCCTTTGGCCTTATTAAGTTTGTTAACATTTGCAGCGGATTTAGCATCAGAGTTTATGTTAACATTTTTCTTATCAGAATTTACACTATCAGACTTTGAATCAGAACTTACACTAGAAGAAACAATGCTAACTTTCTTTAAAGAAGGTTTTATTTGATAATAATCATAGTACAAACTATGATATTCCTTACAAGTATAAATGGAATGCCATAAACTACCACAATAAAAACAAGGATTTTGTGGCTTATATCTAACAGACTGACTCTTAACTCCTGACTTTGAAGGTAAGGAGTTTATATTCTTATTCTTCCTGTAAAAAGAAGCCAGATGGTTAGAACTTCCACAGTTATGACATATTTTTCTAGGAGCATTAGGAACAGGCTTATAATCATTGCTTTTATTCACACCTTCCTTTCCATTCCTATTTTTCCTAGGTGATTTTACCTTGTTTGCATTCTTAACTTCTTTCAGCTTATGCTTAAGCTGCTTCTTTGTCATTAAGCCTACGTTTACTTCAGTTGTCTTTTCCTGTTTTAGTTTCTCAGAAGTTAATTCCTCTTTAACTTCTGATTTTTCATTATCAGACTTTACAGCTACAAACTTAACAGGCTTTAACTTAGATTTTTGATTAACAACTATAGGCTTAATTTCTACAGTTCCTTTATCATTCTTATCATCTCCATAACCTAAGCCCTCTTTCCAGTTTTCACTACATAACAAATTCTGAGTTGTTCTGCCTGAGTTAGTCCAAGTCCTGATAATCTCTCTTTCCTTTTCTAACTCAGTTTTAGAGATTCATTCATTTTAAGTAATTCATCCCTAACATAGAAAGCATCATCTCTATCTTTCTGAGTTTGATGGAACATGACTAACTCTTTTTCTAAATAATCATTCCTCTTTTTACAAGCAAGATTTTCAGAAGTTAATCTTTCACATGTTAAAGTTTGATCTCTATAGCTAATGAATATGGTTTTAAGATATCTTCTCAACTCATTAATATCATCAGTATGAAAGGCATAAGTAGTTTGAGGTACCTTTAACTCAGCAGCTTCAGAACTACTTTCAGCACTTGCCATATCAGCATTTGCCATCAAGGCATAATTCTCCTCACTTTCAGAATCTGAGGTGTCTGTCCAGCTTTTGTTCTTTGTGACAAGAGCCTTGCTTTGGTCACTCTTCACTTTCTTGCAATCAGGATATATGTGGCCTTTCTCACCACAGTTGTAGCATTTGACATTTATATAATCTCCTCTGTCAGACTTTCCTCCTTTGCCCTCAGATTTTCTGAAATTCTTCTTATCAGAACTTGCACCTTTACTGGAAAACTTCTTTCCCTTCCTGAACTTCCTGTATGCAATCTTTGTGATTTCTTTCACCATAAGGGCACACAGCTTCATCATCTCTTCATCAGCATCCGTCTCAGGCAAGCTTTCAGATTCTGAGTCATCATCACTATTAGAACTTGATGACTCAGTATCAGACTTTGTGAAGAGTGCTTTACCCTTGCCTTTCCTTGAGGTGGCTGCCTTGGCGAATACTTCTTCAGCCTTAAGAGCAACTGTCCTTGAATTTTCTCCTTTCCTCTTGCTTCTTTGTTCCATCTCAAGTTCATGAGTCTTGAGCATCCCATAAATTTCATCAAGAGTTGTTTCATCAAGATTATAGTTGTCTCTTATTGTTGTTGCCTTTAAATCCCAGCTTTCAGGAAGAGCCAACAGGAATTTAAGGTTTGAATCTTCAAGATCATACTCTTTATCAACCAGTGACAAATCATTCAAGAGTTTGACAAATCTATCATATAAATCAGTCAATGACTCATTAGCCTTTGAGTCAAAGTGTTCATACTCTTGAGTGAGTATTGTCTTCCTGTTCTTCTTAATCGTATCAGTTCCCTGACATCTTGTTTCCAAGGCATCCCATATCTCCTTTGCAGTCTTGCAGTTTATTACCCTGTTTGACATTACATTATCAATGGCACTATGCAGTAAGTGTCGTACCTTAGCATCCTTAGCAATTAATACGATATCTTCAGCAGTGTAGTCACTCTTCTCCTTTGGTACTGACTTTGCTGCTTCACCTGCAACTGCAACTGCGAGCTTGGTTGGTTTGTGAGGCCCTTCCTTGATTCTATCAAGATATTCTGGATCTGTAGCTTCCAGAAATATAGTCATCCTCACCTTCCATATGGGATATTCAGATGGTCTCAATATGGGAACTCTAATAGCCTCATATCGGCTATGGATTTGTGTCTTTGGAGGTTCTTCAGTTTTGGTGGGCTTAGTTAGAGTTTCTACTTCAGACATGATTATTTTTGGATCTTAAACTGTTTGTGTGTTAACAGATAGGCTCTGATACCACTTGTTAGGCCACACACATACACTGTAGAGGGGGGTGAATACAGTGTATAGCACAATCAAATTGAACTCTAATAACTCAAGTAACAGAAAACAAACTTTATTCAAAATAATAAACTCTGTTATAGTATGGAACTGTCCTCTCTCAATGATGAACAAATATCACGAGAGCTGCTAGGGTTACAATGAATAATCTTCTCGATAATGATAACACTTTTAGTGTAAACCCTATGTCTGTGTTTATATACTACACTGTTACAAGATAATCGCTATTGATATGGAATATAATTCTGCTTCCTAAAATATATCAATCAGATATCTTTTCTTCCAAGTATTCTATTTTCTTCATAGAATTCCTTCTTCATGCATATCTCTTCTTACGTTTGTCTTGATCTTCTTTTCCTTTAATCAGCTGCCTTCCTTATCTGAATATTTCCTTTAAGTCCTGATATTATCTTCTGATAAATATGTCCTGAACCTTAAGTACTGATGACTTAAGTTCTGACTTCAGTATAAGTGCCGATTTCAGTTAAGTACTGATTTGTCCTGTTTAAGTAAGATCTGAAAACTAAACATAAATCATATTAGACATGACATTATCAAATATATCTAACAGAATCACACACTCACAGTGAGGAAGAAAGAAAACCACCATATCCCATTTCTCTATCCCTAAACATGGTTCTTGATACTTCGAGTCTCGATTCTGTTTATGATTGGAACTTAACTCTTAGGAACCTAACATTTACAGACTGTATTAGAATACTTCGAAACCTAACAAGTTGGGAGCTAACAATTGGTAACAATTGGGTTGGGAGGTATAAGGAGTTGGGAAGATTGGTGAACATAATGATCAACAGTGAAGTCATTCTTGCAGCATTTAACGGGACATGGTTGATCAGACTATGACTTGTTATTTCTTTTCCAAACAAGTAAAATATGAGAACTCCTTTAGACAACAGCATACATTCCTTCTCAAAGGGGGAGATAAAAGCTTATATAATAGTTTGGAGGATTCCTCAACTAAGGGGGAGAAATAGCAGGGAGGAGGAAAAAGGTAAAACACATGTACACTACACCACACCATTATTGTTTGTAACTACAAATCCTATTGTACAGGAGAGGTGGTAAACACAAGGTGATTTCCTAGTGATCAGAAGAAGTGGTTTGGTTCATCACTATTATTCATAAGGGGGGAAGCTGTTTTCCAAAAGGGGAGTACCATTGGTTTTTATCTGCGGATCCTATTGTACGGGAGAGGTGGTAAATGAAGGTGATCTCCTTTAAGCAGTTGATTCTCATAGGGGAAGAAGCAAGAGAGATATGTACTTCTCAACAGGAAATGTGGTTGTACAAAAGAAGCTGCTGATGATTACTTCAAGACTGAGAAGTATTATCTAGTAGAAATTTGAAGAACCAAGGAAATGAAGATGGAAATACTTGAAGATTAGTTCAGTGCTAGAGGAACAAGCATCTTTCATTTCAGTTACTCAAGAAATCTGGAAATGCAGTATTTGATCCGGAAAACCTGTAGCAATATTTACAAGTCCTGGTACTTTACTTTTTTTAGTTGTTAGTTGAGTTATCCTCTCTATTTAATTTGTTTGTTAGGTTTAACAATCAAATAGGGGGAGATTGTTGGTGAGACTACGTAGCTGTATGAACAGTTATGTGATAACTCAATACAATAACAACACTAGAACAGGACAGGTTAATAATACTACGTCTACACAAGAAATCAGGAAGAATGAAGACAAGGAAAATACAAAGAATCTGAAGATTTGAAGAAGGCCTGAAGTCTGTCTACAGGTCACTGAAAGAAGTTCATTAATATGATCATGCCTCAGTGAAGAACAAAGGTTAAACACTTTCAGAGTTTCAGAAATGTTGAAGATTCAGTATACAAGTGCTACCGGAAGATTTTAGTGTACTGGTGTTGATTGAAGATAGACAGTATTCGAAGCATAGGAATTTGAAGAATTGAAGACAGGGTATAGATAGACGTTAATGAAGACGTTGTCTAAAGTACCATAAAGGATTCCAGTGAAAGTACAGTTGTTTATTGACAGTCAGTGTCTGAAGCAATAAAGTTGAGGCAAGCTTAACAATATAATCAAGGCTATAATACGAAAACCTGAATCGGGGTTAGTCGTCTGTGAACCAGACCAGTTGCACTAGGCGTCAACAGCTCGTGAAAGGAATTTGGGTATTATTTATAGAAGGATTGTTAGGTTGAGGAACGTACTTGGATTGAACATTTATGTGTTAAAGTACGCGAAGAGGTGCGCGGGGTATACAGCTAAACAGCTCAGGGGACTAGCGAAACTCAAAGTTTAATTGGTACATTAAATAAATTTACTTTGTGGACTTTAATATAATTTATTTAATAAACTTAAAATGATTTATTTTATAAACTTTAAATAAGTTTATTTTATAAATCTAAATTAGTTTATTTATATAAGTTATATTTAAGTTAATTTTATAAATTAATTTAATTACAATTTAAACTTAAAAAGAAAAAGAAACAAAAAGAAAACAAATAAAAAAGAGAAAAAGAAATGAAAGAAATGAAAAAGAAAAAGAAAATTCAAAAAGAAAGAAAGAAAAGAAAAATAAAAAACAAAAGAAAAAATCAAAAAGAAAAAAAGGAAAAAGAAAAACGAAAAACAAAATAAAGCAAAAATGTGTACATGTTGTACATGTTGTTTAAAGTTTCTGTTTAAGTACATAAACATGTACTTGCACCAGGTGGTCGCCACATAGGTTTAACCCCCCTCCCCTTATCGCCACAGAGAAGTTACAAAAGAAACTAAGGCAAAATAAATTGCCTTGGTCGCCATAGAGTGTAAAGTAAATCTCATGTACACCTGTCACCACAGAATCCTCAACCACACATTTTATTAGATATAAAGTCTACACTTTGCAGCAGAAAGAAGGAGCCATTCATTTTTTGGGGATTCATTTCTGTTTATCTTCTCTCCCAAGAGAGTGGTGAAAATGGCAGCAAAGATTTACAGAGAAGCTCAAGCTCTTTGTATATCCGTTTAACTTCTCACCGGAGTAATGTTATAATACCCGATTTAATTCTTGTATATTCATAGGGGCATTATAATCGTTAACCGTTAATTAAATCCTAGTACAAACAAAAGCTAGATCATTGTATAGGATTTGATTTGTAAATCTTTGTAGTAGCTGGGAACTTTGTTGTTCTTAGATTGTAGCTGGTTAATTTATTTACCGGAGTGTAGCAACACCCTCGAGGATTTATATACGAATATATATTTCCCCGAATATCTTGTGTTCCTTGTTTTTATCGTTCCAAACACTATTCCTCTCAAGAACACGAAACCACTAACCGAGCACTAAATATTTTATCCGCTAAAGATTCGAAAGAATTTTTAATTTAGTGATTATCGTATTCAACCCCCCCCCTTCTACGATAATTCGGGACCTAACACCAAGCTTCTTCACCTTTTTTATGAGGCATGATCTTGTTGATCTTTTTCCAGAGTTTTTTCTTAGGCTTGAGACTGTTCACAGAAAAAAATACAATCTAATCTTTAGCATTATTATAGACTTAAGTAATACAATACAAAATACAAATTTAGACTATCATACAACTAAATCTTAGGATTGTCAATGTGACTTAGTCTTGTTATAATACAGGCATGTCTTGCACAACAATCTCCCCCAATTTGTGAGAAGATTGTTTATCACAAATTCATGCCTGGTAATAAGACTAACCCTAAATTACAAATAAATACATAAAAATTGACAGATTAATAAATACATCTTTTATACATTGAGTGATTACATGAGTTCAATAAGTACATTCATCACATAAACTTATCATAGCATGATTCTTTTCTAATGAGGTCCTTTAGATTTACAAGTACTTAAAGTTCCTCTATGATTTTTGTCCCTCTTAGAGCTTCCATAAGCTTGAGCCAATCATCCAATGAATAACTATTCAAGTAATTTACTCTGAATCTTGAGAACCTTCCAGATTGTATGTTTAGAAAATGTCCATCCTTAGATATTCTGCTCAGCCCCTTTGCCTTGAGTTCATTAGATCTTTGCTCAAATATTTCTATCTCTTTTGCATATTTCCTTTCCATTTCCTCTCTTTCAGCCTTTTCTTTTTCTCTTCTTTCTTCTCTTACTTTTATCCATACACACATCACAGCCCTCCATGCCCTTGTAATTTTGTAGTTATCCTTCATTAAGATAATCACCCTCTTAATTTCTGTGGTTGAAAATGTATCCATTAATCCCCTGCCAAGTAGAGTGAAGGAGCCATCCTGATAATAGATTCTGACTTCTCTTAATGATACAACCCAAACTTTGACTATTTCTTCAGCTAATTGTTGAAAGTAGTCATCATCTGTGATGCACAAGTTTAATGGTAGAAAATTAGTCTGATCAAAACAATTCCAGATAACCCCCTTTTCAACTTGTAGCTTCTTTGGCTTTTTCTCAACAGTCTTGTAATGAGTTTTGATTGGTGGCTTAAATGAGGGTAGGTTTGAGATTTTCTTTAGGGTGGTTTGGCTAGAAGTTATTGGTATTTTGAGTAAGGTATTTGTAGTTGGTTTGTACAAAAGTTTAGGCTTAAAGGTTAAAGGTAGTTGAGTGTTTGAGTTTGCAGGCTTAGTGGGTTGAGTTTGTGAGATTTGGATTGCTAGGACACTGTTCTTGGTTCCTTCACCGTCTTCCCTCTTCTTACTCCTCCTTTTCTCTCCCCTTTTCTTGTCATCTCTCTTCTTCTCATCCTGCTTCTTATCATCCTAGCTCTTTCTTTTCTCATTCACCTTGCTGCCAGTTGCCCTAAAAGACTGACTTGGATTTGAGCCAGAAGATTTTTGGTCATCTTTCTTCTGCTAATTATCATCCAAATCATCCTTAGTATTGATCTTTATTTTGGGCAACATGGTTTCAGCATCTCTCAAGTATCTCCCGAGCATTTTGATCATCTCGTCATCTTTAACAGTCTTGTATTATTTGTCTTCAAGTCAGTTTCTAGAATCATCATCTGATTCTTGTTTTCCATGACACATTTCTTTGGAATCTGGAAATGTTTGCGATATTTGGTGGTTGAACAGATATATGCCACTCCATTTCTTGGTTGGAGATATGCTTCTGGAAAAGCAGCTACTTGAACATTTATTAATTCATTGAGCAAGAGAGTGTCTTCATGAATCATTCTGTTGACTTTGTTGATCAGAATGTCCCATTCAGATGCCCTTCTTGTTATGGGATAATTAAGGGACACCTGCATACACCCATCCACACCAGAGTTATTTATGTTGACAACAATCCTTCTCTCTTGAAAGCCATCCACAATTACCAAGATCACCCTTAAGAAATTTACCGTCTTTTCCAAAGCCTTTTTTTAAGTGAAGAAGTTATTGTTTAGAGAAGCCCTGAGAGCCTTTAATAGTTCATCAAGTTCTTTGCTTAGACTAGGTCCCTCAACTGCTTTTAGTAACCTCTCCATCTCAATATCAACTTGATGTTCAGTTTCCTTAGCTTTGGCTTTTTAAGTTTTGATAGATGATTTTAGCAATCTAGCCTCTATCTACCCCCAGGCTTGTTAGCAGGCAAGATGAGAGGTGTAGGAATTTTAGGCCTAATATCTTCTGGTAGTTCAGGAAATGGAATATTCAATGCACCCATGATAGTTCCCAAAGAGACTGAATTTTGCATTTGAAGATGCTTATGGGAGTTGTTGTGCAAGACATGCCTGTACTATAACAAGACCAAGTCAAATTGACAGCCCTAAGTAAGTTGTATGATAATCTAAGTTTGTATTTTGTATTGTATCACTTAAATCTGTAAAAATGAAAATAGATTGGACTGGAGTATTTTTTTTGTAAATAGTCTTAAGCCTAAGAATAAACTCTGGAAGAAGTTCATGAAAATCATGCCTCAGAGAAAGTGTGAAGAAGCTTGGAGTTGAATAAATCTATTTCGGGAAAAATGTTCTAAGTCAAGTAATCTACAAGTCACAAATTAAGTGTTATAGAGAAGTCATTCGAGAACTCCGGAATGATTTATCGAGAAGTCAAGAAAAGCTTATAGAGAAGTCTCAGAGATATCGACAAGCCAAATGAAGATGTGAAGATTGGTGATCTCGACAAGTCAAATTATCACTAGAGATCTCAGAGATATCGATAAGTCAAATTATCACTAGAGATCTCAGAGATATCGATAAGTTAAATTATCACTATAGATCTCTGAGATATCGATAATTCAAAGTATCACTAGAGATCTTTGAGATATCACCAAGTTATTTCTGCACTAGAAAACTCAAAGATATCGACAAGTCAAAATGAAGACATGAAGATTGGAGATTTCGACAAGTCAATTATACATGCAGAAATTTAGAGACCTCGACAAGACAAATTCTCTTATAGAGAACTCAGAGACTTCGATAAGTCAAATCAAATATAGAGTACTAAGAGATCTCGATAAGCCACTATACTTATCGAGATGTCGAGTTCTCTATATAACAAACTGGAGATCTGGAGGTAAGACTCAAAGTACAAAGTCCAGACCAGTTAAATATCTAAGATTATCAATCAACAAACCAATCAATCACTGATTTTAAAAGTCTACAAAAGCATCTTGAAGAGTACAAGATCAAAGGCGAAGATTAATTGACAAAGTAAAGTCACAGACATGCACGATTTACAAAGATACACTAAGCCAGAAATAGAAAGTCTTAGTTAACATAAGTAGGGTTTAATACATGTTATTGCATGCTGTGTAAAACTAGTGTTTACTTGTTTACTATTCTATAAAGTAAACACTGGATGTTTTATTTCAGTTGTAACAAATAGATCAAAAATTCTTGTAATTCTCAAGAGAGAAGCTGAGTTCTTAACATATCAAGAACCCGAAAATTTGTAGTAAAGCACTAGCTTGATTTTTATATAAAATTAAGTGAGTTTTTAAAGATAGTGTTTCATGTGCATATTTTATTATTCCTATTAAATCATATTATCTCTACAAGATAGATTACTTTATTTACCATTCATAACAGTTCAAAAAGCCATTAATATTATCCAAAACACATTCACCCCCCCACTCTGTGTTGTATTCATCACCCAACAAGTGGTATCAAAGCAAAATCTGAAAGCAAACAGATTAAAGATCCTGGAAGAACGAATACACAGAAGCTGAGCAGTATCAAAATCCCTACCTTTGACAGATCTAACTACATACTATGGAAAAAGGAAATGTTGCTAATATCAGGATGGCCAATCCCTTATACATTAAGATCCTCAAGAATGGGCCTTTCACCCCATGGTAAGAGTTGAGGAATCTACAGATGGAGACATGGTCATTCCAATACCTTATGCTCCTAACGATCCTTCAAAATATAATAAAACTGAAAAAGAGAAAATATCTCTGGATAGTGGCTTGTAATTAATCTTAATAGAGTCACTTGACAATGTAATGTACAACAACATTGTCAACTGTGACACAGCCAAACAGATCCGGGAGAAGATATATATCTTATGTGAAGGAACAGAGGAGGTTAGGTCAAACCAAAAGAGGATTTTGGTTTCTCTGTATGAAGAGTTTATGGCTAAACCAAAAGAAGGAATCACTGAAGTTTTTGAAAGGTTTAATAAATTGATAAATGACTTGCAACTACATGATAAATATTATGAAGCTGAGGAGGTTAACCTAAAGTTCCTGCTAGCTCTTATTGACCATCTTGAACAGAAAATGTTAGCCATTAGAGAAGAAAGAGATTTAAGCAGAATAACTTTGGAAGTTCTATATGGAATCTTGAAAACCTATGAACTTGAAATAATGCAAAGAAAGTCATTGAAAGCACACCATGGTCATGTTATTGATGGTTCAAATGCTTTGATTGTGAATGACAGAGAAGAAAGTGAATATGAGCAAGATGATCAAGTTCCAGTTATTCAAGCTATGGAACAAAAGAACAAAGGACCTCAGAAGCAAGTTGTATTGGAGCTAGAGGAAGAGGAATATTATACCTTGGATGAGCTAGATGAAATGGACCAATCCATGGCTTACTTGGTCAGGAAATTTTCCAACATAGGAGTCAAGAAGCCAAGGTTTTTCAAAGGCAAGGGACAATCTTCCAACAACAACAATTGGAAACCAAAAACTCAGTACAATTCAGTTAGCAAAGGTGGCTACAAAACAGGAACTGTGGATAGATCAAAGATAAGGCGCTTCAACTGTGATGAGTTGGGTCACTTTTCTACTGAATGCAGAAAGTCTAAAAAGGTGAAGAAAGACAAGGCCTATCTTGAACTGGAAGCAAAATATGAAGCTCTCTTAAAGAAACAGTCTGGAAAAGCTTATAATGCAGAAGGAAAGAGGTAGGATGATACTAATGTTGGTGATGAGGATGAAGAGGTTGGAAACTATGCACTCATGGATTTTGAGCATGGAGAAGTATCTACTTCAAAATCAAAGGTACCAACTCTAACCACTATTGATTTAAATGCTAGTAAATATAAGTAGACTTTGGAAAAGATGAATGTGGAGATGTTTCATATACACACTAGCTTAGTGGCGGTACTGTTGAGTGGTATTTATGACACTTTATAACACTCCGTAAAGCTTTGAATTGGTGTTTTGTACTCGATTTTTTAGTGTTTTTAACATGTTTTTGTAGTGTTTTGACATTTCAGGCATTTATCAGGAATACATGAGAATATGCATTGTTTTGATGCTAATTTGGTGCTAGGATGATGTCCAGAATAAAAGCTCGTGAAAAGACCAGCTCAAATCAGCAAGAAAAGAAAGAAGTGAGAAATTTCTCCAGATGGACGGTGCGCTCGCGCTGTAGAAGCGTGCGGCCGCGCCCAAAGAGCAGAATGTCAGGGCGCCTCCGCAAGTGAAGCGCGCGGCCGCACTAGATCGGGAAAATAAAATCCTGTTTCTTCTGGAATTTTGATTCGTTGGACTTCTACTCTGCATGGGCTGCTATATATACATAACTTAAGGTCATTTTTTATAACAAGACGTACCAGAGCTTAAGGAGAAGGAGTAAGAAAATCGTAGAGCACAATTCAACCAAGGCGAAGAGGATCTAGTTTATACTTGTGATTCTTTGTTTAAGTTATAACCTTGGATGCTAGTTTTCTTATTCGTGAACCTATACTCTTGTTTCGTACTTGGTTTTATTTATTCAGTATAAAGACTGCGTTTATTATACCATGCTTTCATCGGAACCCACATTGATGATGAGTCCGATTATGGGCTAATCGTTATCGTGGGGTTCTAACGGATTTATTTATGGATTTCTTTAGTTAAATTGTTTCGATGCCTTAGTGTGTGGTGATTGTATGATAACCTAGTATTGGTTGTGCTTATTCATCTTATGAGCGTCACGAACTTATAAGATAGTGTGTAAATTGATTTCTGGAAATATTGTCATTGAAGATGTAGCACTGGTAGCTGGTCGTTAAAGTTCAGTGACTTGGACATTATTACTTACTTAATTCCTTGTCGTGTTTCAGGTACTCTAGCGAGCGTGTATGCATATGCGTTCTCGGTCTCGTAAGAGAATACTGGATCAAGCTGAGGAAGAAGTAGTAGTCGATGAGAAAGTTGAAGAAGAGATCTTAGGTGAGAAAGAAGAAGAGGTTCTTATTGAAATTGGAGAACCAGAAGCAAATCCAAAGGCTTTGATGGACTACTCTCAACTGAAGATCAATGATATTCAGTCTAGCATTGTTCGACCAGCCATCTCGGCTAATACCTTTGAGATCAAGTCGAGCACGATTCAGATAATACAGAACTCAGTTCGGTTTGGGGGTTCTCCGACAGAAGACCCCAACATGCACATAAGAGATTTCATCGAGATCTGCGACACTTTCAAGTTCAATGGAGTTTTTGAAGATGTAATTAAGTTGAGGCTTTTCCCATTCTCTCTGCGGGATAAAGCTAAGTGTTGGTTACATTCTCTACCACCAGGTTCTATCACCAAATGGGAGGATCTTGCTCAGAAATTCTTAACTAAATGAAAACTACTGCAATCAGAAACACACTTACTCAATTTTCTCAGCAATATGGAAAATCTTTATGTGAGGTTCCAATCCCCTCTTTCCTATTAATCAAATAAATCCTGGCCGATAGGAGAGGCAGTTTTGTCGGGATTAACTTTATAAGAAGATGCTTAGGAAGTGCCCTCATCATGGGATGCCTCACTGGATGATCATTAACTGTTTCTATAATGGTATGGGTGCTACTTCTAGACCCATGCTTGATGCAGCATCAGGAGGAGCCTTGTGGGCTAAAAGCTATGATGAAGCTTATGAATTGATTGAACTGATGGTTGCTAATGAATACCAGAATCCTACTCAGAGACTATCTCAGGGCAAGGTAGCAAGAATTCTAGAGTTAGATGCAGCTACTGCTATAGCTGCTCAGCTTAAGGCTTTGACGATGAAGGTTGATTCTCTATCTAATTATGGAGTTAATCAGATCACTAGTTTCTTTGAGCTTTGTGCTGGTGCCCATGAGACTGATCAGTGTGCCATTTCTAGTGAATCAGCTCAGTTCGTGAGCAACTTTCAGAGGTCGCAACAATCTGTACCATCCACCTATCATTCCAACAACCGCAATCATCCTAACTTTAGTTAGAGCAACACTCAGAATGCGGTTCAGCAGCCTTATCAGTAGTATCCAGCAAAGTAGTACACCCCCCCTGGTTTTCAGCAACTGCAATATGCCCCGAGGCAATAACTCTAGCTGTAACAGTCTAATGAAAAATTTGAATTGGAGGAGTTGAGGCTCATGTGCAAGAGCCAAGCGGTTTCTATCAAGACCTTAGAAAATCAAATTGGACAAATTGCCAATTCCTTGCTAAATCGTCAACCTGGTACACTCCCTAGTGATACTGAAGTATCAGGAAAGAGGGAAGCTAAGGAGCAGGTAAATGCAATTACATTAAGGTCTGGGAAGGTTACAAATCCCGAACACTCTCAGGTTTCAGATGAAGAATCTGTGGATGAGGAAGAAGTGCAGAAGGAAGATGAAGTGGAACCAAGGAAGACTATTATTGAACACACTCCTCCTGAGGGTAATACAGGGGAGAAGCAGATCTATCATTCACCTCCATTTCCTAAGAGGCTGTAGAAGAAATAGCTGGATAAGCAGTTTGAGAAGTTTCTAGAGGTGTTCTAGAAACTTCACATCAACATACCTTTCGCTGAAGCTCTTGAACAGATGCCTAGTTATGCGAAGTTTATGAAAGGTATACTTTCTCGAAAAGTGAAGCTTGATGACTTAAAGACAGTTGCTCTCACGGAGGAATGCAATGTTGTGCTGCAACAGAAGTTGCCTCCGAAGCTTAAAGATCCTGGAAGCTTCACTATTCCTTGCACCATTGGAAAAGTGTCATTTGACAAATTCTTATATGTGGCACCCCAAAACCCAGGGTCAGGAGTCTCGGAAGCCACGCTATCTAAACTCACACAACTTACACTACAATATGTAAATACTCCCGCTTCACGACCCCACACTAAACACACACACACACACTACAGGTTATTGTTTTGGAAATGAACCATCATTACTAGAGAAATTTTATTACAGCCCAAATGTAATTAGTCTTACCGGGGTGACCTTTAAGTAATGTTAATCCGCCGGCCGAATATACGTTTCTTATTTCTTATTTTACATAAACCATACTTATAAATAAGCCGAACTATAAACAACTGAAAACTAATCCAGCTTATTCCGACTACCTGAGGTACTGCACCAAACAATCTATGGAATAGCTGGCCATTTCCTACCCGTTCCCTGGCTGTGGTTCTCATGGCAGGCATCTTGATTCACTGTTGTGTTGTGTCAATTTAAGAAAATAAGTGTGAGCTAAGATGCTCAGCAATATAATGTACAGTATGAAAATGACTGTATAATAACATCATATATTATATATATGTTTTATTTAAAAGTAGATTTCTCGGTGTCCCACACCTTCTTATGAGAACAATTCTTTTAAGGGGTTTTTATAACCTACGAATACCTTAATAGTAATCCCAGCACCTAGGCTTGGGTTACGGTATTGCATATCAATTCCAATTGGAAGATTTTGGACATCTCACAGGAGCCACCGCATACGATGATCAGTCGTCCTACGGAAAGTAACCTTCTTTACTAGTAAAAGGACGAATACCGTCATCTCTCGGGTATCACCCTGGCCACATTCGGGCTACGTGTCCCATTTTCGGGTATACACATACTTCACAAGTTCCTGAGTACACAAAGTACCTTCGCCTGCGGTACCTTTGGTAGCCCATCCAGCACACGTAGTACCAGAGTCTACCCCTCCATTGTCCTTCAACAGAATTCTATCAATCTCGGGAACTTGAACCACATCGAAGTTCCCCAAGCGTTTTGCTTGTTGATAGAGATAGTTTATCTTTTTAAAATATAAGTGTATATATATGTATATACGTACTTCCGAGAATTTCGGAGGAAGTACTAGGGATGTGAGTTGACCGTTGTCAACAGATAATTAATAAGGGAAAAGTTTCTTCTTGAAACTATATTCAATATAATAATAAGTCGGGATAATATTCACCGACGATCTGAAATTATTCGAATGATACTTCTAAATCAGAAGGTATATCAGGATCTATGATCTTTCAATCAATAACCATCATTTAATAATTAATCATTACTTAGATAGTAATCTATAAATAACTAAATGATAATTGATACTAATCATACCTCGAATGGGTTATTCTATAAAAGATTTATTTAAATAATATTTCTTAACTAGTTTGTGTTTTAATAATCTGTAATGATTAATCGGGTTTGAAATAAATAAACGTTAAAGTATACTACTCCTATAATAAAGAAATACGTATATAATATTTAATATCCGAATCAATAAAATATAGTTGAGGGAATATGCTCGTTGGGAAATCGTTTTAAAAGTTCGAGGTGTTTTATTGTTTCGTAAGTGGACGATGAGTCCCTTTAAAACGTACTATTATGGACTTATATCCGTCCTATAATATCTCCGGAACGATTCCCGGGTTTTATCTTAAATCCCGACCGACCCTCGGTCTTCTATCATACATTACGCTTAAAGCGAAATAACATTTCTCGATATATACTTATCGTACAACATCGCTATATCATGCAAAAATTCAAAACTACGTATCATGGCAAACATGGTATTTATGCGATGATAGTAAAACAATCCTTTCACAACACAACATTAAAATGGAGTTGGGTTTGTAAACTTGCCTGGGTATCTCGAGGTGGAGGATGCTCTAGGTTCCGCTCGGAAATCTATAACCATAAACACATTTCATTTTGTTAGGTTCCGTCCTAATTCACGGTACTTGCACTCATGCGCTACTCATTATACACCCTCTCAACTCATACTACCCTTAACATTTCTTTTAATTCATAAACACTTTATGGTCACTTCATTTCCCTAAGTATCTTGAGTTCATTCTCATTATCGTTGTCGGCTACGCTTAAGGATTCTTACGGTTTCTACTCGCGCGGTCTCGGCTCCGACATTTTTATAAAATTGAGAAATCATTACTTTCACTTGAAATTTTTATGCCAGTTAGGAAACTCCATATGTTACTCTTTGTAAAAATTTCATGATTTATGAATACTTTAAGTCTATCCTTTATATTTTCAAAGTTCGTGATTTGTAGCAGTTTTTGTCGCGTAAAACACTTTTACTAAAACAATCATAATTTTTGATCCGTAAATTGGAATTAAGCGATTCAAGCGCCTAAACGATCCTTATAACATTTTCTATCTTAAACAAATATTATTTATCAAGAATCTACATTTTACAACTTTGAAACTTTCTGCAGAAACTTAAAGTTATGGTTTGTTGTTTTTAACGAAGTTACGTTTACGATCGGGGTTTCGTTTATGCCTTAACTATCAACACAACCACCAACAATCATCATATCATCATCAACACACAACTCCTCTCAAGAACATCATGTTCTTGAGGCAACAATAACCAACCTTAAATCTACTTAACTTAATCATCAAGATTTCATTAACAACACTTAGTAAGCTAGGTTTACTAACACCCACTAAATGGATCTTAAACATGAACCTTAAATAAAGTTAGGCCAAAGATTTTTACCTTTCTTGAAAGCTTGAGATGTGTTCTTGAGGATAGTGGAGGCTTGGAAGTGCTTGGTATGATTTTTGGAACCTAAAACCACCATTAAAATCAAGAAACCAAAGAGAGGTTACTATTCACACTATTCACTAGTGAGTTTCTTGAATTTATTCCACCCATCAAACCTTGATAAAAAAAGATGAAAGATTTTTCTTACCTTAGTTTAGTTTCTAGGAGGCTTGGGAAATAATTGTGGGATTTTACAAGAACTAGAGCTTGGAGTTTTGAATTGCAATTTCCTTCTTTTCCTTCAAATAGCCGAATGGAAGAAAAAATGGGGGTGGGGGGGGGGTATTTATAGTACTTGGTTGCTTCTCTTGGATGAATTCTAGGTTGCTTCTTGGAAGGTGACTTGATATCTTTGCAAGTTGATCTTTATTCTTCCTAGGATAGCTTAGGTTTATTCCTTGTCTCCAAATCCATGGACAAATCTTTGTAGCATGCTAGCTTACAAGCTAAACTACATGGTTAGCTCCTTAGCACACTATTTGCTAGCTAGCTTGGTCATCCTAGGGTTAGTTTACTATTTGATGAAGTAACCATGGTTACTTCCTTACCATGGTTTAGTTAGTGCGTTACGTTTAATTAATCATTTACGTTTTCGCTCGGTTACTTAAACGTTCTCCGCAATACTTATTCGTAAATGGTTCGCAATGTAATTCTTTTCATTTCTATTCCTTATATTTTTATTTATCCTAATTGAATATAAATCCGTAGGATTTTAATCTTATAATTATATTGTGATTCCCGTAGTCCTTGATAAGTCATAATTACGGTCATTTTTCAAAGTTCGTTTTCTTCGAAAACTAATAGCGTTTACATACACTCATTTGGTACGTATAGTCGTAATATCTATTTCGAAACTTATTTTCTTATGCACTATATAGTGTGGGCTCAAAAGTTTTCCCGTCTGTCAGGGTTACTATTCATTAAACGTTTTACAGGGTCTCAAAAATTCGAGTTATTACAGTCTTCCCCTCTAACAAGGATTCCGTCCCAGAATCAATTAGAAAATAAGTGGGGATATCTATTCCTCATGGTGTCTTCAAGTTCCCAAGTTTATTCCTCAACATTTTGATTTCTCCATAATATCCTAACTAGCTTCACCGTCTTGTTCCTCAGCACTTGTTCTTTCTGGTCCATTATCCTAACTGGCTGCTCGACGTAGGTCAGATCTGGTTGTAAATCTACCTGCTCGTACTCTATTACATGTCGGGCATCGGCATGGTACTTTCTCAACATGGATATGTGAAACACGTTGTGTACTTGTTGCAAATTAGGAGGCAAGGCGAGCTCGTAAGCTAGAGGTCCTATCCTCCTCAAAATTTCAAAGGGTCCTATGAATCTGGGACTCAGCTTCCCTTTCTTTCCAAATCTCATCACTCCTTTCCACGGAGATACCTTCAATAACACCAAATCTCCTACTTCAAATTCCCTATCCTTCCTGGTCTGATCGGCGTACTTCTTTTGTCTGTCCTGGGCTGCTACCGGTCTCTTCCTGATGAGTTTTACCATTTCTCTGGTCTGCTGGACTAACTCTGGTCCTAATAGCTTGTGTTCTCCAACTTCATCCCAACACAGGGGAGAGCGACATCTTCTCCCGTAAAGAGCTTCATACGGGGGCATTCCTATGCTAGCGTGATAGCTATTGTTGTAAGAAAATTCTATCAGGGGTAAGTGATCATCCCAATTTCCTTTGAAGTCGATGGCACATACTCGCAGCATATCTTCTAGGGTCTGTATAGTCCTTTCGCTTTGTCCATCAGTCTGGGGGTGGTAAGCGGTACTCATGTTTAGTCTGGTGCCTACACATTCCTGGAAGCTTCTCCAAAATCGGGAATTAAACCTCGGGTCTCTATCTGACACTATGGCTACAGGAACGCCGTGTCTTATTACAATTTCCTTCAAGTAAATATCTACCAACTTGTCTACGGTGTACCTTTCGTTGATTGGCAGGAAGTGTGCGGACTTGGTCAGTCTATCAATGATAACCCATATAGCATCGTGATTGGTCTTTGTCCTAGGTAAGCCTGTCACAAAATCCATGGCTATGTGTTCCCATTTCCATTCCGGAATTTCTAGGGGTCGTAACAGTCCACTAGGTCGCTGGTGTTCCGCCTTCACTCTTTGGCATGTCAAGCACTTGTTAACCCACTCCGCTACTTCTCTCTTCATGTTAGGCCACCAATAATATTCCTTAAGGTCACGGTACATTTTCGTACTTCCTGGGTGGATTGAATATCTAGAGCTGTGCCCTTCATGCAACAGCTCGTCCTTTAATTCTTGCACATTCGGAATCCAAATCCGGGACGCATACCTCATGATCCCTTCCTCATCCTTCTCGCATCTCACTTCTTCACCGGTCAATGCCCCTTTTTCCTCACTCATCTTCCTTTCCTGACATACTCGTATCTTTGCAGTCAGTTCTGGTACTAGCTTAATCTCAAATAATCCTTCTGTTCCCTTACCGGTCATTCTTACGTCGATTTCCATCTTCTCAAATTCCTTAACTAATTCCTCCGATGTCATTATCATCTTGAGTCTTTCCTTCCTACTAAGGGTGTCAGCCACCACATTGGCTTTACCCGGGTGATACAAAATTTCACAGTCGTAGTCCTTTATCAACTCTAGCCATCTCCTCTGTCTCATGTTTAGTTCCTTCTGAGTAAAAATATATTTGAGGCTTTTATGGTCAGTGTAGATCTCGCATTTCTCACCGTATAGGTAATGTCTCCAAATTTTTAGGGCAAATACTATGGCTGCTAATTCTAGGTCATGCGTAGGGTATCGGCTCTCATACTCCTTCAATTGTCGAGAGGCATACGCTATAACCTTGCCGTGCTGCATTAGTACACATCCTAATTCTTTAAGTGATGCATCACTGTATATCACAAACTCTCCCTTTCCATCGAGAAGAGCGAGCACTGGTGCTGACACCAGCCTCTTTTTCAGTTCTTGAAAACTCTCTTCACACTTTTCCGTCCATACGAACTTTTCTGCCTTCCGGGTAAGTCTAGTCAGTGGTCCGGCTATCTTAGCGAAGTCTTGCACGAATCTCCGATAATAACCTGCTAAACCTACGAAACTCCTAACCTCTGTCGGGGTTGCTGGTCTTTCCCAATTGGATACCGCCTCTATCTTGGCGGGGTCAACTAAAACTCCTTTGCTACTCACCACATGTCCTAAAAATTGCACTTCTCTCAACCAAAATTCGCACTTCGAAAACTTGGCATACAATTTCTCATTCCTCAAGATTTCTAAGACTATCCTCAAATGTTCTGCATGTTCTTGTTCTATCCTTGAGTAGATCAGAATATCATCTATAAAAACTATCACACATATGTCCAGGTACTTTTTGAACATTCTGTTCATCAAATCCATAAAGGCTGCGGGTGCATTGGTTAATCCAAACGACATGACTAAGAACTCATAGTGTCCATACCTAGTGGGAAAAGCAGTCTTTGGTATATCTTCCGGTTTGATTTTCAACTGGTGATATCCTGTCCTTAAATCTATTTTAGAAAAATGTACAGCTCCTTTGAGTTGGTCGAATAGGTCGTCAATTCTGGGAAGAGGGTACCTATTCTTTATAGTCAGCTTATTCAGCTCTCGATAGTCTATACATAATCTCATGCTGCCGTCCTTTTTCTTTACGAATAGTATTGGTGCTCCCCATGGTGACACACTGGGCCTTATCATTCCGTTATCTAATAATTCTTGCAGTTGAGAAGCTAGTTCTTTCATCTCGACTGGGGCTAACCTATATGGGGCCTTGGATACTGGCGCCATCCCTGGTACTAACTCTATAGCGAACTCTATTTCTCTGTCAGGTGGTAATCCTGGTAAGTTTTCTGGAAATACATCCTCGAATTCGTTTACTATGGGTATGTTCTGTATATTGGGGACCTCCTTCTGGGTATCTATCACATAAGCCAAATAGGCCTCGTTACCTTTCCTCAACAATCTTTTTGCTTGAAGCATGGTCAAAAATTTCTGGTTCTGTCGTTGACCTTTAAACACTACTTCTTTATCATTATGCACTCTTATCTTAACTTTCTTCTATTCACAATCTATTTGCGCTCCGTTACGGGATAACCAATCCATTCCTAAGATCACATCAAATTCTCCTAATGCGAATGACATTAAGTCGACCTCGAAAATCTCCTCTTCTAATTTCATCTTGCACTTAGGGTATATTTGATTTACAGGGATTATTTCTTTGTTTGCTATTTCCACTCGTAATACCTCACGTAAGGGTATGGCATTAAGTTTTAACTTGCTAGCAAAATCTTGAGATATAAAAGACTTGCTTGCTCCAGAATCAAATAGGACATTTGCATGTTCAGAATTTAACAAAAGGGTACCTGCTATCACGTCAGTGTTTCGGACATCATCCTGAACAGTCATGTTGAAGGTCCTAGCGGCTGGAGGTCGATTAGATGCAGCTCTACTCATTCCTGAGGTTGGGGGCTTCAACGTTGGGCAATCCCGCTCCATGTGTCCTACCTTCCCATATTGGAAACACGTTACTTTGGGCCGGGTGCAACTGTTGGCAAGGTGCCCGATTTGGTCACACAAGTAACATCTTAGAGGGGCTCTTGTCTGGTTACATACTCCAAGGTGCCTCTTCTTACAGGTTTGACATTCTGGTATTGGGGCACGTGGTTGGCTATGAAATGTTGCCCTAGATTGTCCGCCGCCCTGGCCAACGCTCTCACTTGGGGCCTTTCTGAATCCGGGGCCTCTTGCAGGTTGGGACACCGCTCCCCTGACGAACCTACTTGGAAGGCACCTGTTTCTGGTTCCTATATCTTGGCTTCCTATCTTCCTCTTCCTACTCTCCTTTTCTTTCACAGTCTGCTCACTACCAGCTTCAACAATCGAGGCTTTCTATACTAAGGTGGCATAGTCTGTCAGCTCTAACACTGCTACTCGGTTCTGTATCCATTGTTTCAGACCAAGCTGGAACATTCGCACTTTTTTTTCTTCAGTATTCACAAACTCAGACACAAATCTAGACAACTCAGTAAATTTGGCCTCATATTCTGCCACGGTCATCTTATCCTGTTTCAACTCCAGAAACCTAATCTCCATCTGGGTTTCCATAAACCTAGGGAAGTACTTGTCTAAGAACAGTCGGGTAAATCTATCCCATGGGATCACAGCATCAGTTTCTAGGTTTTGTTTGGACTCCCACCAATAGTTAACTTCTCCTTTCAACATGTAAGAAGTGAAAATGGTCTTATGTCGTTCCTCAACTCCTAGTATCTCGAAGGACTTTTTTATCTCTTTGAGCCAGGCCCGTGCTTCAATGGGGTCAGCAGATCCTAAAAACTCTGGGGGTTTGAGGGACTTGAAGGCTCTAAAGACAGTAGCTGCAGTCTGTTGGGCAGCAGGGGGCTGTGGTGGAATAGGGTGTTGGTTCAGATTTGCTCTCAGCAGTTCCATAAATTCATTTACGGGGTTCCCTCCCGGATGGGTATCCTCAGCCTCTTCTTCTACATATTCTTCCTCATCATATTCATTATAGTCTATGTCTTCTTCACTTTCCTCATTTACTACTGGGTCACCTCGTTGTTGGTTAACAGACTCTGCGGGCTGTGCCCTGGTTCCTCTTCTACGGGGTGGCATTATTCTGATAAGGGAAATTGGTCACATGATTATGACAGTTAAGTTATTTTATTCATATATGCGCATGTCATTTATTACTTAACAGGTTTTATAAAGTGCATTAATATAGACATCAATTCTTTAATAACTGCTTCGATATATATTCATAAGATCTCTCAATTATATCTTGGGGATGAAACAACTAGCCGAGTTCATACATGCCTGATTACAATCTATCACTACTAGTTCTAAATACTGAAAGGAAAATACATAAGCCGTGTACCCTGAAAGGCTAGGAACGCTATCTACTACTATCAATCCTATCAAAATTGGTGACAAGTCACTCAGCCTTCTTCAAGGTCTACATCTAGTCACTAATCTCTCAGTCACTATCACTATGAGTGAGGTCACACACCCTCCTCATCGCTCCTGCAATCATCATCTCTGCATCGACTACCGGGATGTATCCTCCCACTGATGTCATCCTCATCTGAACCCTGGTACGGAGCTCGATCCCATCGATCTCTGTATGGGCTATGGCTGGGGAAGCAGCTCTGAAATCTCCGGGGTATCCTAGTCGGGTAGCTCTCTCAGCTGTCAGTGTCTGGCGTAACTCATCAATGCGGGCAGACGCCGTCGTGATCTCAACGTTAAGCTGACTCACTACCCAGTCATGTACGGCTACATGCATGGTCGCCGGTGGTGGTAGAGGTGAGTCTGGGTCGCTAGAGGATATGTTATGGACCTCATAGAACTGTGCTCGTATCGCCTCCTCATCATCGTCATCCGTATAGAACATAGGGCTCTGGATCCCTGGGGGTGGTATATGAGAGCGAATAGCCTGGTGTGGGTACATCTCTACATCTCTCCATACTATACCATTAGCTACGGGGACAGGAAGCTCAGTCTCCTCCTCTAGGACATCCTCAGTAGGGTCATCGTCTGAATCCTCAATGGGTGGGCTCTCTGGCTCGGGAATAGGGTTATGCTCAGGAATCATCAAATCATCAACAGGGTCAACCTCCCTCCTAGGCTCCACTAGTACCTGACACAATAGGCAAGGTGTTACTAACTTAGAGTTGGAATTCCCTTAAGGGTAAAACAGTCAAGACTACCCGTGTAGCCCGACGACGAACTCGACTTGAGCTCTAATTGATTATTTTATTATTCTTAGGTCTACATATTTTATATCCTATCGTTTCCAAAATTTGATAACCTAAGGCTCTGATACCATTTCTGTGGCGCCCCAAAACCCGGGGTCAGAAGTCTCGAAAGTCATGCTATCTAAACTCACACAACTCGCACTACAATATGTAAATACTCCCGCTTCACGACCCCACACTTAACACACACACACTACAGGTTATTGTCTTGGAAACGAACCATCATTACTAGAGAAATTTTATTACAGCCCAAATGTAATTAGTCTTACCGGGGTGACCTTTAAGTAAGGTTAATCCGCCGGCCGAATATACGTTTCTTATTTCTTATTTTACATAAACCATACTTATAAATAAGCCGAACTATAAACAACTGAAAACTAATCCAGCTTATTCCGACTACCTGAGGTACTGCACCAAACAATCTACGGAACAACTGGCCATTTCCTACCCGTTTCCTGGCTGTGGTTCTCATGGCAGACATCTTGATTCACTGTTGTGTTGTGTCAATTTAAGAAAACAAGTGTGAGCTAAGATGCTCAGCAATATAATGTACAGTATGAAAATGACTGTATAATAACATCATATATTATATATATGTTTTATTTAAAAGTAGATTTCTCGGTGTCCCACACCTTCTTATGAGAACAATTATTTTAAGGGGTTTTTATAACCTGCGAATACCTTAATAGTAATCCCAGCACCTAGGCTTGGGTTACGGTATTGCATATCAATTCCAATCGGAAGATTTTGGACATCTCACAGGAGCCACCGTATACGATGATCAGTCGTCCTACGGAAAGTAACCTTCTTTACTAGTAAAAGGACGAATACCGTCATCTCTCGGGTATCACCCTGGCCGCATTCGGGCTACGTGTCCCATTTTCAGGTATACACATACTTCACAAGTTCCTGAGTACACAAAGTACCTTCGCCTGCGGTACCTTTGGTAGCCCATCCAGCACACGTAGTACCAGAGTCTACCCCTCCATTGTCCTTCAACAGAATTCTATCAATCTCGGGAACTTGAACCACATCGAAGTTCCCCAAGCATTTTGCTTGTTGATAGAGATAGTTTATCTTTTTAAAATATAAGTGTATATATATGTATATACGTACTTCCGAGAATTTCGGAGGAAGTACTAGGGATGTGAGTTGACCGTTGTCAACAGATAATTAATAAGGGGAAAAGTTTCTTCTTGAAACTATATTCAATATAATAATAAGTCGGGATAATATTCACCGACGATCTGAAATTATTCGAATGATACTTCTAAATCAGAAGGTATATCAGGATCTATGATCTTTCAATCAATAACCATCCTTTAATAATTAATCATTACTTAGATAGTAATCTATAAATAATTAAATGATAATTGATACTAATCATACCTCGAATGGGTTATTCTCTAAAAGATTTATTTAAATAATATTCCTCAACTAGTTTGTGTTTTAATAATCTGTAATGATTAATCGGGTTTGAAATAAATAAATGTTGAAGTATACTACTCTTATAATAAAGGAATACGTATATAATATTTAATATCCGAATTAATAAAATATAGTTGAGGGAATATGCTCGTTGGGAAATCGTTTTAAAAGTTCAAGGTGTTTTATTGTTTCGTAAGTGGACGATGAGTCCCTTTAAAACGTACTATTATGGACTTATATCCGTTTTATAATATCTCCGGAACGATTCCCGGGTTTTATCTTAAATCCCGACCGACCCTCGGTCTTCTATCATACATTACGCTTAAAGCGAAATAACATTTCACGATATATACTTATCGTACAACATCGCTATATCATGCGAAAATTCAAAACTACGTATCATGGCAAACATGGTATTTATGCGATGATAGTAAAACAATCCTTTCAAAACACAACAGTAAAATGGAGTTGGGTTTGTAAACTTGCCTGGGTATCTCGAGGTGGAGGATGCTCTAGGTTCCGCTCGGAAATCTATAACCATAAACACATTTCATTTTGTTAGGTTCCGTCCTAATTCACGGTACTTGCACTCATGCGCTACTCATTATACACCCTCTCAACTCATACTACCCTTAAAATTTCTTTTAATTCATAAACACTTTATGGTCACTTCATTTCCCTAAGTATCTTGAGTTCATTCTCATTATCGTTGTCGGCTCCGCTTAAGGATTCTTACGGTTTCTACTCGCGCGGTCTCGGCTCCAACATTTTTATAAAATTGAGAAATCATTACTTTCACTTGAAATTTTTATGCCAGTTAGAAAACTCCATATGTTACTCTTTGTAAAAATTTCATGATTTATGAATACTTTTAAGTCTATCCTTTATATTTTCAAAGTTCGTGATTTGTAACAGTTTTTGTCGCGTAAAACACTTTACTAAAACGATCATAACTTTTGATCCGTAAATCGGAATTAAGCGATTCAAGCGCCTAAACGATCCTTATAACATTTTCTATCTTAAACAAAGATTATTTATCAAGAATCTACATTTTACAACTTCGAGACTTTCTGCAGAAACTTAAAGTTACGGTTTGTTGTTTTTAACGAAGTTACGTTTACGATCGGGGTTTCGTTTATGCCTTAACTATCAACACAACCACCAAAAATCATCATATCATCATCAACACACAAATCCTCTCAAGAACATCATGTTCTTGAGGCAACAATAACCAACCTTAAATCTACTTAACTTAATCATCAAGATTTTATTAACAACACTTAGTAAGCTAGGTTTACTCACACCCACTAAATGGATCTTAAACATGAACCTTTAATAAAGTTAGGCCAAAGACTTTTACCTTTCTTGAAAGATTGAGATGTGTTCTTGAGGATAGTGGAGGCTTGGAAGTGCTTGGTATGATTTTTGGAACCTAAAACCACCATTAAAATCAAGAAACCAAAGAGAGGTTACTATTCACACTATTCACTAGTGAGTTTCTTGAATTTATTCCACCCATCAAACCTTGATAAAAAGAGATGAAAGATTTTTCTTACCTTAGTTTAGTTCCTAGGAGGCTTGAGAAATAATTGTAGAATTTTACAAGAACTAGAGCTTGGAGTTTTGAATTGCAATTTCCTTCTTTTCCTTCAAATAGCCGAATGGAAGAAAAAATGGGGGTGGGGGGTATTTATAGCACTTGGTTGCTTCTCTTGGATGAATTCTAGGTTGCTTCTTGGAAGGTGACTTGATATCTTTGCAAGTTGATCTTTATTCTTCCTAGGATAGCTTAGGTTTATTCCTTGTCTCCAAATCCATGGACAAATCTTTGTAGCTTGCTAGCTTACAAGCTAAACTACAAGGTTAGCTCCTTAGCACACTATTTGCTAGCTAGCTTGGTCATCCTAGGGTTAGCTTACTATTTGATGAAGTAACCATGGTTACTTCCTTACCATGTTTTATTTAGTGCATTACATTTAATTAATCATTTACGCGTTCGCTCGGTTACTTAAACGTTCTCCGCAATACTTATTCGTAAATGGTTCGCAATGTAATTCTTTTCGTTTCTAGTCCTTATATTTTTATTTATCCTAATTGAATATAAATCCGTAGGATTTTAATCTCGTAATTATATTGTGATTCCCGTAGTCCTTGATAAGTCATAATTACGGTCATTTTTCAAAGTTCGTTTTCTTCGAAAACTAATAGCGTTTACATACACTCATTTGGTACGTATAGTCGTAATATCTATTCCGAAACTCATTTTCTTATGCACTATATAGTGTGGGCTCAAAAGTTTTCCCGTCTGTCAGGGTTACTATTCATTAAACATTTTACAGGGTCTCAAAAATTCGAGTTATTACATTATGTGACTTGGGAGCTAGCATCAATCTGATGCCTTTGTCAATCTTCAAGAAGTTGGACTTACCTAATCCAAAGCCTACTTATATGACCTTGCAGTTGGCCGGCCGTTCTATTAGATATCCATGAGGCATTGTTGATGTTGTTTTGGTCAAGGTGGATAAACTCATCTTTCCTGCTGATTTTTTAATTTTTGATTTCGAGGAGGATAAGAAGATTCTCATAATCTTGGTAAGACCTTTCTTGGCTGCTGGCCGAACTTTGATAGATGCGCAGAAGGGTGAGCTCACCATGTGAGTGCTGGATCAGGATGTAACTTTTAATGTGTTCAATTCTATGAAATTCCCCACGGAATATGAGGAGTGCTTAAAGGAGGAGTTGGTCAATTCTGTGGTTACTTCAGAACTTGATCAATTGCTAAGGTCTGATGCCTTAAAAAAAGCCTTGTTGGGAAATTCAGATAGTGAAGATGATGAAGGTGATGAGCAATTGCAATATCTAAATGGTTCTCCTTGGAAGCGGAAGATGGATATGCCTTTTGAATCTCTTGGAATGGAGGAGCTGAACAAATCTCCAAAGCACCTCAAGCCATCTATTGAGGAAGCTCCTACATTTGATCTTAAATCATTGCCTGAATACTTAAGGTATGCTTTTTTGGGTGATGCATCTACTTTTTCTATTATTATTGCATCTGACCTTTCAGGCAGTGAAGAGGAAAAACTCTTAAGAATTCTGAGAGAGTTCAAATCGGCAATTGGATGGACGATAGCAGATATTAAGGGAATCAGCCCTTCTTATTGCATGCATAAAATTCTACTAAAGGAAGGTAGCAAGCCTACTGTTGAGCAACAAAGAAGACTAAATCCGATCATGAAAGAAGTTGTAAAGAAGTAAATTCTTAAATGGCTGGATGCAGGGATCATCTATCCCATTTTTGACAGTTCTTGGGTGTGTCCATTTCAGTGTGTACCAAAGAAAGAAGGTATCTCCGTTGTTTCTAATGAGAAGAATGAGCTCATTCCTACTCGAACAGTCACGGGGTGGAGAGTTTGCATGGACTACAGGAAGCTGAATAATGCCACGAGAAAGGATCATTTCCCTCTGCCTTTTTTTGATCAGATGTTCGACAGGTTGGTTGGGCATGAGTACTATTGTCTTCTGGATGGCTATTCAGGCTATAATCAGATTTGTATCGCTCTAGAAGATTAGGAAAAGACTACTTTCACTTATCCATTTGGTACTTTTGCCTTTAGAAGAGTTTCTTTTGGTTTGTGTGGAGCACCGGCCACATTTCAGAGATGCATGATGGCTAACTTCTCTGACATGATTGGTCAGAATGTGGAGGTGTTTATGGACGACTTCTCTGTGTTTGGCGTTTCATTTGATGAGTGCTTGCAGAATCTTGGCGATGTTCTGAAAAGGTGTGTTGAGACCAATCTGGTTCTCAAATGGGAGAAATGTCACTTTATGGTGCGATGGGGCATTATTCTTGGTCACAAGGTCTCTAGTAAGGGTCTTGAGGTGGACAAAGCCAAGGTGGGGGTCATTGAAAATCTTCCTCCACCAATTTCTGTTAAGAGAATTCGCAACTATCATGGTCATTCGGGTTTCTATAGGCGGTTCATCAAGGACTTCTCAAAAATTTCTAAACCTTTGTGCAATCTTATGGAGAAGGATGTCCCGTTCAAGTTTGATGACGAGTGCCTAGCTACTTTTAAGTTCTTGAAGAAGAGTTTGATCATGGAACCTGTCATAACTGCACCTGATTGGAATGAACCTTTTGAGATGATGTACGATGCAAGTCACTATGCAGTTGGAACAATTCTTGGGCAGAGAAAGAACAACATATTTCATGTGGTCTACTATGCTAGTAAGACCCTCAATGGTCAACTTAATTATACTACTACTGAGAAAGAACTTTTGGCTATTGTCTACGGTTTTGAGAAGTTTCGATCTTATTTGCTTGGGACAAAGGTGACAGTTTTCACTGATCACGCCGTTATTCGATATCTCGTATCGAAGAAAGACTCGAAGCCTAGATTGATTAGATGGGTTCTTTTGCTTCAAGAGTTTGAATTAGAGATCAAGGACATAAAGGGTACTGAGAATCAAGTCGTAGATTGTCACGCCCCCAACTTAAACAGCAAATTAAATATAGCTATTACAAAATTTTAAAAGAGATAACACAACCAAATCCAAGATCTTACAGTTTAGGGTTTGGAACAGCCCAACACTACCATCTATTACAACTGATTATAAATACCGAGTCCTCACACAAACTACTATCACTTATTCTACCTGAACTCGAACATAAGCATCAGCATCACAGGTCTTACGGGCAGTCTGTGTAAGTCATATGTCATAGCCTATTTGTATATTCGAGGATTCAACTCAACTCAAATAAGAATGTAATAAGTAAATAGTGGATCTACCGTCAGAGAGATCTCGTAAAGTAACATATATCAGAAGATTCAGAAACAAGGTTCATCTACAGACTTGAGGAGTTAATTCACTGGAAGAAGTTCAAGAAATTGATCAAGCCTCAGTGATATAAATCAAGATCGTGGATTTAATCAAGTGACAGAGATCTCGTCAGAGTATCAGATAATCACAGGGATTTAATCTGAAGAAAATCAAAGTATCAAAGTCAAGACATGAAGAAACGTCACGGAAGTTAGTCACTCATGAACCAGACAGTACATCGAGTGTCAACATTGAAGTGGTGGAAATTGATTCATATATTTCAGTGATTTTCAGAAGATTTACAGAAGAATGGGTGCTGTTGAAGACTAGAATTAATTCTCTATTAATTAATTAAGTCATCTAATTTAATTAAGAGAATAAATTATATCTGCGAAGAATAATTTAATTATTAATTGAATTAATTGATTAATTAATTCTGAATTAATTTTAGGAATTTTCAGAATTTAAATTGGATTAAAATTCATTTAAATTCAACAAGACAAACTGATTGTACTAATATGACAATCGGTATGACAATTAATAGTCATACCGAAAGTCATGCTAGTACAAACAATTGTCTTGCCGAAAGTTACACTGGAAGAGAATTGTCTTGCTAGTTCAATCAGATTGTCTTGCTAGTACAAACAATAGTCATACCGAAAGTCTCTCCAGTTCAACAGATTGTCTTGCTAGTACAATTGGATTGTCTCACCGATTGTCATGCCAGTTCATTCTATTCGGCTGTTTGTTTTAAAAGAAGCAGAAGCATAATACATCCTATTCAATCAACAATACAGAACCCGAGAACAAAAGAAAAAGAAGCAGAACTATATTTCATCTTCTCTACAAAACTTCAAGATCAATTTCCAGATTGTAAAGTTAAATCCAATCAACTAGAAATCTTTATCTTGTTCTTGTGTAACAATCTAGCGGATCAAAATCCCTAGAACTTAATCTCAAATCGCGTTTAGCATTTGATTCTAATTATTGCAAAAATAGAAAAAGTTCATGTCGAATTTATTCTAAATTTGTAATAATTAATTTGAGATTAATTCCTTGTAATCGATACAGTTGTTGTAACACCTTTCAAGTTTAATAATATTCTTATTTAACTTGAATTTTGTTTCACATTTTTTATTCCGTATTTATTCGATTATTCGGTACTGTTTGTATTCAACCCCCCTTCTACAAACACATTGGGACCTAACAATTTGTATCAGAGCCTTCTGATTAACGAACAAATCAAGATCCTAGACTTTTGTGATTTTTCAACTCCTTGAATTTTTATTCATTCAAAAATTCATAATGACTTCACAAAAAGTTGGAACCGTTAAAATTCCACAATTTGATAAAGAGAATTATATTATGTGGAAGAAGAAGATGCTCTTGTTTTTACAAGTGGCAAATCCCAAATATTCAAACTTGTTAAAGAAGGGGATAAAAACTCTGATGGTTATTGAACCGGAGGTGATAGTAGATGATGTTGTGATCACCAAAGCCAGAACCTATCCTAAAGATCCTGAAGATTTTACTCCTGATGAAAAGGAAGAAGCCTCCTTCGATGCCAGGCTTCAATTAATTTTAATTGATTTCCTTGATCCCTTGATGAACAGACATGTGATGAACTATGAAAATTCCAAACACATGTGGGAAACTATTGAGGTGATCAATGAAGGCACAGAGGAAGTTAGGGAGAACAAGTTGGAGATCCTAACCTCTGAATATGAACATTTTAAATCAAATCCAGGAGAAAGAATTACTGAAGTGTTTGAGAGGTACAATGTGCTGATCAACAACCTGAACATCAATGGAAAATTTTATTCAATCAGGGAGGTCAACAAAAAGTTCCTTTTAACACTGCCAACTCATCTTGAACATAGAATCACTGCCATTAGAGAAGCTAGAGATCTGAATGAGATTTCTTTGGACAGGCTCTATGGAGTGTTAAAAACTTATGAGTTGGAACAAATTCAACAGAAGGAAGTCTACGGGAAGGATAGAATGGTCAGCACATCTACTGCACTTATAGCTGAAGGTCAAAAATAACAGCAATCTCAACAATTGGAGAGAATGGTACAGTGTTCCAAGGCTGAGGAAAATATGTTAGTAGCAGAATATGATCCTCCTACTACAAATCAATCAAGTGATGATTTTTATTCCTTGGAAGATCTGGAGCAATTGAAAGACGAGTCAATGGCCCAAATTGTCAAGAGATTCTCCCATGTCAGATTCAAGAGGAATCCCAAGCTTAAGTACAAGTCCAACTACAACAAATTCCAGAAAGGTGGATCTTCATCCTCTAACACCAAGAGTGGTGGATACAAAACAGGGATGGTTGATCGGAGCACCATTAGATGCTATAACTGTAATGAGTTGGGACACTTTGCCACAGAATGTAGGAAGCCAAAGCAAGTAAGAAAGAACTCTGAAAGGGCTTATCTGGCAAAGGGAAGAAGCTGGGATGATACTGACAGTGAAGATGAAGAAGAAGGAAATCTTGCTCTTATGGCTATTGATGGAAAAGCTTCATCGTCAAGAATAGAGGTAAAACTTTCTGATGCTGAAATGGTTTATCATCTAAGAGGTAACTTAGATTGTGCACGTCGTGATAATGAACTGTTAAGTTTACAGATCACAGACCTTGAGAAAGAGGTCAATGAATTAAGACTTGTGTACATTAATCAAGACAAATTAAAAGAACAAGTATCTTTTCTAGAGAATAGAGTTGACTGTTATAGAAAACTCGAAACTATTCTCAAAGACAAGATCACCGGTCTTGAGACTAAGGTTAGAGCCTACTTCAATTCTTGTTCGAAGGCTAAAGAGTTCTACAGTAAGCAAGCTGTTAATCAAACATCTGGAATAGGTTATGATTACAATGCTGCTATTGGAGAATTAGGCATAAACTCCCCTCCTCATGTATGTGCTAAAGGTAGGGAAGTACCACATGTGCTTAAGGGTGTTGATGAACCCCTCTATAAAGCATCAATTACTGAACCATTTGATGCGACCTCTTATGTTATTCAAGAAGAAATACGTGCTGAAGATCATGCTAATGAGAAGGTTGTTTCCAAGTCAAGTGTGTCAAAAGTTCCAGTCAAAGTTGTGAAAGCAACTGAGACTAACTCAGACACACATGAGTTGGATAACAAAAATGCCATGTCTACCATGCATAAATTGCCTGCTGTTAATCACTCTCATAAAGCATGCGGTGTTTCTAATTGTATGTCGTGTGCTTTTAATATGATGTATGCTTATTTTAATGGTAAGCATGTTTCTAATGATAAGACTACTCCTCGTCAGCATGTGAATAACAAGAAGCATGATAGGTCTAAGACTGCTAGTCCTTCTAAGGCTAGAAAGGAGACATTTGTGCCTAAGCTTAAACAGAAATTTGTTAAGGCTGTCTACAAGGTCAAATGTTCAGTCATTGAAAAAGTTGAGACCATTAAAGTTAAAAATGTTATGTTGCCTGACAAGGACAATTCTACAAGTATGCCGAGCCCAACCAAGTTTGGGTTCCGAAGAAGGTCTAATCCATTTGTAGTGCAGGGCATTAAACAGGTGTAACCGGTAGTGTGGATTCTTGACAGTGGATCATCAAGACATATGACCGGAGAAAGAGCCCTGCTATCAAATGTGGATTGAGAAAGCTGGGGCCCTGGTTACCTTTGGAGATAACAGCAAAGATTTATCCGAGGGATATGGCTGTTTGCAAGCTGGTAATGTTATCATTGAACTTGTAAATAGTTTCTATATTTTTGCTATATTTATATAAGTTTTATTTGTATTTTCTGTAATTGTAAATATTGTATGATATATGAAATTGTATGTTGATATCTTGTTGATAGATATTTGGTATTTAATTCATTGATATTTGTTTTTATTATTATTATTTGTATTGTATTATTTTTTGTATTTTATTTTATTTTTATTTTAAATGTTATGCAACATAACAATTAGTATCTAAAGTACTTGACAAGTATCGGTCAATGATATGTTGTTAACATTATATTGCAGATATTTGTAAGCTTTTGACATGAATGAGAATTACTTAGACTTTACCCTAAGTGATCAATGTTTTATCAAAAACTCATTCATATTAAAAAAATAAAATCAAACTTCTTTCTACATTAGTGATTTCTTATTTCATGTAAAATCCTTTGAAATCACTATTGTACATCATTACTCTCAAAAGATTAAATGTATAATTTTCATTCATTATAAATCTTAAATACATTTTATCTCTATAGTGCCATATATTCAGTGATACAGGTTCAGTCTCCAATGACTTTCTTTCATTGACAGTCATGAGGTTGAAAACCCACAACATCTATCCCAGACTGTAAAGACAAACACAGAAACAGAACCAACCAACACTCTCTTACCACTAAATGTAGTATGAATGAGCATGAGGGAGATAGTGCCTTAGTGCACCATATAGGAAGGTTCTGTAGTCAACCCAGTAGCTCTGTCTCCTACATAGATGAGTAGTATTTAAACCGAGACAACTGCTATAACGACTCGTGTATTTTTGAATTATTTAAATGTGTGATTATTATGGAAATTATTAAATTAAAATGTGTGTATTGGTTTTGACCACTATGTGTTATTTGGTTGTTATCTAGGTGTGATTTATGATGTATTGGGTTGTCCGCGCGATTAATTATGGGATCATATTGAATTGTTTTCACTTTCAAAAATGGATTTAGTACAAATTTATTTGCATAAATATTGGGAATATTTTTAAAATTGTTTTTATGATTTTATAATTACAATAATTATTTTTAGGAATTTATAAAATTGAGAAATCAATATTTCATTAATTATTTATCTTTAAATGATTTTCTGAGTATGTTTAATGGTAAAATCCATATTTAATTCTAAAATTCTTCAAAAATTATAGAACTCATATTTATTTAAGTTTGGAATATTCTGAGAATTTTAAAATTATTTTGGAAATTTTCGGGATTAATTTCACCCGCACATTGTTTCGGTTATTTGTTAAAAGCGGATATAAAGAACGTTTTAGAAATTATTTTAAAATTTCGAAAATTGCATTTTCATTTACTTCAGGATATTTCTAATATTTTAAGACTATTTTCGTGAATTTTAGAATTTATTTTAAGAGCAGCTCGGTTCGTTAATCGTGAAATGCGGGTACGAGTTGCGTTTCAAAAAAATGCTTTAAAAATTATGAAGACCTTATTTTATTAGTTTCAGGATATTTATAAAATTTTAAGAATATTTTGGGATCATTTGGGGTAATTTTCATTCGCAAGTTGTTCCGTTAAGAGATTAAAGACGATATAATATTGGGCTTCCAGATCAGAGAGACACGTGGCAAGTGTTTATGAATTAAACAAAAACGTGTCATGTTTTTACAAACTGATATATTATTAGTATTATTCTATTACAACAGTATCCTCTTTCTCCCTCATTTCAGTATCTCTTTCTCGATCTCTCAATCTCTCCTGCCCCCTTCTCGTTTTGCCTCTCTGATTCGTTGAATTACATCTCGTTTCCCCTCCTTTCTTACCTTCCCGTTTGTTCTCTGTGCCTCTCGTCGATGCTCCTGTGCCGCTGTTATTTCCGGTAACCGGCCGCCGCCTGTTTTCTTCTTTTCCGATGGGTGTATGTACTGTATATATGTGTACATACGTGTGTGTTGTCAAGTGTGTCTGCATGTGTTTGTTTCTGTATGTGTGCTCAGTCTGGGTATATGGTCGTGTAGTTTCCGGCCATTTCTCTGTCGTTGTTGTGCGGTTATTCTGGTGCGTGCGATTGCACGCGGATGATTTGAGTTCTCTTAATTAATTATTTAATTATTTTACTTTCTGCAGGCATAATTTTGACTAGTATTCGTGATATAATCCTCGTGCGGAAAATTATTTAATCGGTGCAATACGCGTTGGAAACCCGAATTAATCGGGTACCCGCGGATTTTACCGCCGTCCGCGATGAATTTCGATGAGCGGACGGTGGACTGTGATGATTATATTCTGAGTCCTAATTTAACAAATAAATATAAAATGCGAATAATAATAGTATTGAATTGACATTTGGGAAATTGTGAATATTGGTTATTGTGAATTATTGTGGTGAAGTGACGTCGAATTGTTCGACGGGTTAGTCCGATAAATAAAGGAAGTACTGCCCAATTTCCGGAAAACTGAACTACGGGAACGTATTCGATGATTATCGGGATGTTGAGTGACTGTATATATATATATGTGTGTGTGTGTGTTTTATATGAAACTTGATTGTACGATGTGATAAAATATTTTACCAAATCGATAATCCTGATTTCGTAAAATAAAGAGTTTATGTATTTTCCGAAAACGAACACTGAACCGATTTTCGAGATTATGAACCCTACTTGTTGCGTGTGTTATCATAAATCATAATATACATAATTACGAGTCGGGTTTGAAAATAGTTGGGTAGAATTGGTATCGAGGATATGTCAAGCATACCTAGACATCTAACGTAGGGTATTTCGACCCTGTAGGTTATAGTCGGGAACCTGAAAGTGGAAGATGGACTAAAGATAACCTAGTGGTCAGTCGACGAGCTCAGTAGAGTTTCAACAGAAAGACCTGAGTGTCGAAGTCGAATCCAATGGGATCTAGTGGTTGGACGTTAAAGCCTGAGCGACAGAGTCGGCTCAGAGTTGATCAGTAATAGTTATAAAGCCTTGTAAGGCAAGTTTTTCTGTACTTTTCTTCAAGATATATTACCAATGTTTTCGAATTATTTCATAACATGTCGCTATTAATCAAACTAACTCCTGTTTTATATTGCAAGTGCTTTAAACTATTAAACCTTGAACCCTGATTTTCTTGATCTTGAGCCGTAAGCCTTATTCTTTGTAAACCATCCTTTGTTGATCCTCAGATACAAATCACACAAATATGATACTACTTCCCAAATGTATAACTACCAAACACCAAACTGAAACAAAATTGTTTGAAAACACAGAAACTTTTATACTTCAACCATTATTTAAAACCTCAAAGAACTATACCATGAAAAACCATTATTTGTCTAATACCTGATCCTTTTACAGGTTGAAAACCGTTTCTCGTACATACCTTGATATACCCTTATGATACTCATGGAATGCATTACGCTTTTGTACAAATACTTTATTAATGCGGATTATGATCTTGCTTATTGAATTACATTGTTTATTACACTGAATTGTTTTAGAATTGGATAGTTTTCTTATGAACCAGATTCGTGGTCAGAACAGATTTGTGGTCGAATTAGGCCAATGTGTGCCTTGGATCCAGTAATTAGAGCAGTGTTGTGTGCTTTGCTCGGGGTTAGTGCGTGACTGATCAGCAGCCTAACCTTGGTTTTAAAACTTAAAATGAATATCCAATTCTAATGATTAGTTAAAAAAAAAAGAAACTTGATTCATCTGAATTATCTCACTTGATCATTGTTTAACCTCAGTTATCGTTATTATGACTTGCTGAGCTAGTTAGCTCACTCTTGCAAATATTTTTATGCATTCTACAGTTAAGAAAGATACGGTTGCTAGCGAGGTTTCCCAGTTCAATGTACGAGCTAGGATTCCAGATTGAGTTGGATCGAGCTTGCAGGAGCTCATTGCGGTAGTGAGATAGTAAGATTGTAAGAATAATTTTTTATTATCAGTTGTAAGTTAAATTAGTTGGGATTTGGTACGTTGTAATAAAAGTTAAGGTTGTGGCTTGTTTTCATACTTTAACCTGTTGCGATCCGTGGTTATATAAAGAAGGGTCATTGCAATTAATATTTCATATACAGGTTGATATATTGTGTTTATGTTGTGGACCCCAAACTTCTGACCCGAGTTTGGAGGGCGCCACAACTGCTAGCCCCCATGCATACATCTTCTAAAAAAGATGTAATGGTTGAAAAGGCACAAAAATAGTTACTAGATTCATTCTCTCAACAGGGTGCGTCTATTGAATTTTGCCTGTCGGCCAAGGCATCCGATGTAGTGTCACCACTTCAAACATAAACAATTCTTGATGCACAAGGAGAGGTTACACACACAAAGGATGAGTTGACGGAAACAAGAGTTTCGACCATTTTAAGGTCAGATTCGATTGTTCAAGGTTCGTTAGTGGACCAATTGCTATTACAGGTGTTAGGAGAGGATACTGATCTAAAAGCCATATGTCAGTGGTCAGTGTCTACCTCCCCAGGCTTAAATCCCCTGGATGCATCTGCGGATAGTGGATCTGATATAGGTGCAGATCGGCAACTTGTTGACAGTGATTCAGATATTACCTGATGAGTCACAAGGAAATGTCTTCACAGACATTCAAAGGGAACCTTGATCTTTATGCTAAATTCTTTGGATCATTGTTTACCTTCCCAGAATTCAAATCTGGAACCCTAAAAGGGAAACTAGCAAGTTGTTAATTATGACTCAGATTCATCTGAAGAGTTTAACAAGGATGGGGATTTGTGAACTCCCATTGCACCACCTATGACCTCCTTAAGGATGGCTAAGGTGATTTTCCTTGCAGGTACAGCTGGATTATGGAGCTATGAGAGAAGAGTGATACACTTGTGAGAATGAGTGTAAACACGAGTGGAGAGAAGAGTGAAACACATGTGAGGTACACTAAAACAGAATCACACACTCACAGTGAGGAAGTAAGAGAAACTACTTGTTATTTCTGTTCCAACCAAGTGAAATATGAGAACTCCTTCAGACAACGGCATACATTCCTTCTCTAAGGGGGAGATAAAAGCTTAAGAAATAGTTTGGAGGATTCCTCAACTAAGGGGGAGAAATAGCAGGGAGGAAGAAAAAGATCATATGTACACTACACCACACCATTGTTGTTTGTAACTACGGATCCTATTGTACGGGAGAGGTGGTAAACACAAGGTGATTTTCTAGTAAGGGAAGAAGCTGTTAGGGGAGTACCATTGGTTTTTATCTGCGGATCCTATTGTACGGGAGAGGTGGTAAACGAAGGTGATCTTCTTTAATAAGTTGATTCTCATAGGGGGAGAAGCAAGAGAGATATGGGCTTCTCAACAGGAAATGTGGTTGTACAAATGAAGATGGAACTACTTGAAGATATGTTCAGTCTAGAGGAACATCTACTTGGAATCTGGAAAATGTTAAATCTAGTCCAGAACTTTTCTACTATTTACTTTGCATTTCTTTTTATATCTTTTTCTTATTTGTTAGTTGAGTTATCCTCTAGGTATTTGTGTGTTATTGTCTAACAAACAAATAGGGGAAGATTGTAAGTCATATGTCATAGCCTATTTGTATATTCGAGGATTCAACTCAACTCAAATAAGAATGTAATAAGTAAATAGTGGATCTACCGTCAGAGAGATCCCGCAAAGTAACATCTGTCAGAGGATTTAGAAACAAGGTTCATCTACAGACTTGAGGAGTTAATTCACTGGAAGAAGTTCAAGAAATTGATCAAGCCTTGGTGATATAAATCAAGATCGTGGATTTAATAAAACTAACATGCAATTAACTAAGAATAAAACTGATTGAATTAACTATATAAGGTAAACATGGGATTCTAAATTCATTAAATACTTCATTCAAAGTCATTGTTCTTAACCTTAGCATGCAATGGTGATGACAACTAATCAGATAACATGAAATTAGTAAACACCAACTTTCGTTGTACGAATACCCTGCTACCAGACATCCACAAAATAGATAGAAGCTGAATAGACACCAATTATGTCGAGACCCTAAATGTCTATAGAATTTGACAACATAAAGGTTTAATGAATAAGTTATCTATCGCGATTACATAGGGCAAGTAAGATGGTTAAAATTACCTACGAATCATGCATAATAAATACATGAACCTATGCTAGCATGACAAGTTCTAAATCTCTATATTCACTGTCGCTTCAATAGAGATTAATACGCTATCTTATATGTTAGCTACGCACATAAGATGAATAAGCACAACCAATACTAGGATATCAATCAATCATCACACACGAAGATATTGAACCAAATTAAGTATAGAAATCCATAAGTAAATCTTTTAGAACTCCACGATAACAATTAGTTCATAACCGAACTCATTGCCACCATGGGTTCCAATGAAAACATGATAATAAACAATATAAGAGTACTAGGGTTCAAAGACAAGTCGAAATCAAGCATCCAAGTATCAACTATACTAAAGAAAACAAAAGTCTTCTTCTCCGTAGCCGTCGTGTGCTCTCTAGGTCTTCTTATTGCTCTCCCTAGCTCCTTGTCATTAAAAACATCTTTTTATTGGTATATATAAGCCCCTAGTGGACCTGGACCCTCAAAATCATCAAATTCTACTAATATCAGGACTCTAGGGCAAAAAGGGCGGGGCGGCCGCGCTAAAAACAACGTGGGCGTGCTAGTTTTTTGGCAGAAAGTCGGCGCGGGTGCGCTGGTTTTGGGGGCGGCCGCGCAGGGTTTCTGGATTTTTCTGCTGATTCTTCTTTTGGCCGTATCTTGAGTTCTGCTCGTCATAATTAGGCGATTCAACTTCCTACGTGAAGCTAATGAGTTTCTATTCAACTTGAGAATGACCTACGCTTCCAATTATTAGCTCTTTTTATCATATTTCCTTGAAAAACTCCTTTCTTCATTTATTTGATGCCTAAAATGCAATAACACAAAAACATATCAAGCGTTTTAAGTAGATATAAAATCCACTTATCACACCCCCAAACTTGAATCGATGCTTGTCCTCAAGCATAAACAGACTAAAAACTACAAAACAACATAAAGCATGAATGCAACTACGTGAATGTAACTAAATGATAATGCAATCGATCCCCTCAGAATAACCATAACCAAATGAATAAGCCAACGCCTCTAAGAATGCAATGACTCTAAACAGAGTTTGATTAAACCCCACAAACCAACTCACAGACCAGAAACGTGTGTGTGTGGATGCTTAACAGATATACCCTCGATACTAGATCAATAACCATAACTTATCTATCATCAAAACAATCACAAGTTTATAAACAGAATAGACGTTAAACGCATAATGACTTACAACACCTCCTTTCTACTAGAGTTATACAAGGATTCATGTTATTATTGAACACATAACAAAGATGATTATTTGACTGTGCAATGAATGAGGTCCCACAAGACTTATGCAATAATATTCATGTAGCGAGCGTTAGATTAGCGGATCCCAGACTATCAAAGCCTAAGGTCACTAAGCACAAAGTCCCCTAGAACTGAATAACTCGAGTATTAAAGAGCTCACTCTTGGTCAATTCTGCATATACTAACACAATTTTTTTCTTTTTTTTCTTGCTCCTTTTTTTTCAATGAATCTGAATGAGTGCATTTCGCTCCAACTCATTCAACCCTAGACTACTCATAAAAAATATGAGCCGGCTACTAACCATTTGACGCATAGCCTTATGCACAACTAGCAATGAAATCCAAGTTTTTCTCCAATTTTAAAATTCAGTGTTCTTTTGTCATTACGAGAATACCAAAAATTCTAGATATAAATAAGTGATTAAATCTCAACAAATAAACAAGTATGATCATGATCTAGATCAAAAGCAATCCTATAAACTTGTGAATATTGTTATCCTGGGCATGCAAATCAATTCTTTAAGACTTAAACAATCCTCTATTCGCCATCACTACACCCAAATTAACATCAACTTATCAGACGGAAATAGCTCAACCTAAGGGATCATGCTATATGCATGCAAATGCAACTATATGAACTCACATAAAAACACAAAAAAAAATTCCTATATGAACAATCATGCAAAAAATATGAATGAAATACAACCAAAACATGCAATATGATTTTATATAATCTATATGGACACACACAACTAATCCTTACATTATCACCCCCAAACATAAAATTTTCAATGTCCTCATTGAAGGCAATAATAAGGATACAAGGCATACCTAGTTAGCGGGAGGATCAGGTGGCCAATCAACCTCGATACCAGTGTCTCGAAAAACGATACCGAGAGCGCATGTCAAATCTTTAGCAAAACGTTGGTGGATGTCATGCATGGCCTCAATACACCAAATCAACCTTCTATATTGTGCATCACCAAGACCAACCTATCAACCGTCTGTGGTGCACGAGAAGGACCACCTGTAAGCACGAGAGGAACCGGCCGGTCACCCTTTAGAACATCATAGATATAATCCATCCCCTTGTCAGGAGGTGCACCTAAAAATGCATAACTCAAATGATCTGGCAGCGATTTGAGCTCAAATGTGGGAGCTTCTTCAATAGACGGCTCGAGATGCTCCTGAGAAATTTTCATATCAACTAACCCTAGCGAATCGAATGATATATCCAACTTTCTCTTCCACGGAGGTACATTCAAAACCTGTAGTTGCTCTGGTCTTTCTTCATCTTCAATAATTGATTCCCCTATTAAGGATCTCTCTAAGGTATCTGACTTTGGCAATTGCTCAAGTTCCGAATTCACTACAGAGTTGACCCACTCTACTTTAAAGCACTCTTCTTTAGCTATGGGTAACTTTATTGCGTTGAACACATTAAAAGTGACATTCTGATCTTGAACCTTCATCGTAAGCTCTCCTTTTTGTACATCGATCATAGTTCGGCCTGTAGCCAAGAATGGTCTTCCCAAGATGATGGGAATCTTCTTATCTTCCTCGAAATCCAGAATTACAAAATCAGCAGGGAAGATGAGTTTGTTCACCTTGACCAAGACATCCTCCACTATACTTCGTGGATAAGCGATGAAACGATCAGCTAGTTGCAATGACATGTATGTCGGTTTCAGATCAGGTAGACCAAGCTTCTTGAAGATAGACAAGGGCATCAGATTGATGCTAGCTCCCAAATTACACAAGCATTTGTCAAACGACAAGTTTCCAATAGTGCAAGGAATAGTGAAATTTCCAGGATCTTTAAGCTTCGGAGGCAACTTCTGTTGCAGCACAGCACTGCATTCCTCCGTAAGAGTAACGGTCTCTAAGTCATCGAGCTTCACTTTTCGAGAGAGAATACCTTTCATAAACTTCGCATAGCTAGGCATCTGTTCAAGAGCTTTAGCGAAAGGTATGTTGATGTGAAGTTTCTTGAAAACTTCCAAGAACTTAGCCAATTGCTTATCCAACTTCTGCTTCTGCAACCTTTTGGGAAAATGAGGTGGAGAATATACCTGTTTTCCCCTATATTACCTTCAGGAGTAGTGTTGATAACAGCTTTCTTCCTTGGTTCCACCTCGGCATCCTTCAACACCTCTTCTTCAGCTACAACCTCATTTTCAGGAATTGGCAAGGGTGCAGACGCACCTGCGTTCTGGACAGAATTTTCAGACTCTTTGTCTTGCTGAATTTTGGGGCTTGCGACCTTTCCAGACCTCAAGGTGACGGCGTTCACCTGTTCTTCAACTTCCCTCTTTCCTGGATTGGCTTCTATATCACTAAGAAGCATTTCTGGTGGTCGATTTAATAAGGCGTTAGCAATTTGCCCTATTTGGTTCTCTAGAGTCTTGATAGAAATAGCCTGGCTTTTGCGTATAAGAGCCTGGTTTTTCAACATAAGCCTCAACTCCTCCAATTCAGATGTTTTATTCAAAGATTGACCCACACCTCCATGGGTTTGTTGTTGAAGTTGGAGTTGTTGTCTTGGTGCAAATTGTTGCTGAAAACCAGGAGGGTTGAATTTCTTGTTTCCAAACTTCTGGAACGGCTGTTGCATCGCATTCTGACTGTTGCTCCAGCTGAAGTTAGGATGATTCCAGTTGTTAGGATGATAAGTGTTTGGAACTGGTTACTGCGATCTCTGAAAGATTCTCACAAACTGAGCTGATTCACTAGATATAGCGCATTGCTCCGTTGCATGCGAACCTACACACAAGTCACAAACATTGCTTATCTAATTAACACCATAGTTAGCCAGAGAATCGATCTTCATAAACAACGTCATTAGTTGAGCAGTGATAGTCATAGCTGTATCCACTTTAAGAACTCATGCTACCTTGCCCTGAGGCAATCTCTGGGTTGGATACTGTTATTCATTAGCAACCATCAGTTCAATTAGATCATAAGCTTCCTCATAGCTCTTTGCCCATAATGCTCCATCTGATGTTGCATCGAGCATGAATCTTGACTGTGCTCCCAAACCGTTATAGAAGCAATTAATAATCATCCACTCAGGCATTTCATGATGTGGACACTTCCTAAGTATCTCCTTGTAGCGCTCCCAAGCCTCACACAAAGATTCTCCCTATTGCTGTGCAAATTGAGTAAGAGTGTTCCTGATTGCAGCTGTCTTTTCCATAGGGAAGAATTTAGTAAGAAACTTCTGAGCAAAATCTTCCCAAGTAGTGATAGAACCTGCTGGTAGAGAATGCAACCAGCACTTAGCTTTATCCCTCAGAGAGAATGGGAAAAGCCTCAGCTTTATAGCATCTTCAAAAACATTATTGAACTTGAAAGTGTCGCAGATCTCGATGAAATCTCTGATATGCATGTAAGGAATTCCATTGGAGCACCCCCAAACTGGACTGAATTATGTACCATTTGAATTATACCGGGCTTGATCTCAAAGGTATTAGCTGCGATAGTTGGCCTGACAATGTTAGATTGAATGTCATCGATCTTTGGTTAAGAATAATCCATCAACACTTTCGTTGCTGTTGGTTCTCCCATTGCAATAAAAACTAGAGTACCTGAAACACACGACTAAGGTAAACCTTGTAAGAAAATAATCTGAGTCAGTGAACTTTAACAACCACTAATGTCAAGCACATAAACTAAAATCAACACCGAGTCCCCGGCAGCAACGCCAATAACTTTTTAGGGCAAAAACACGCGCTAAAATTACATGCAAGTATACGCGTTCGCAAGTAGTATAAGATATAAATCAGATTTGTTCCCACATTCGTTCCCACAGAGACTCTTTTTAGTTAACTTAAGATTATGCACCTATGTAACAATAGAATGGCTATCGCTCAATGCTAAGATAATAACAAGTTGAGATGTTTATAACTAAGATTAAACCAACATGCAATTAACTAAGAATAAAAGTGATTGAATTAACTATATGAGACAAATATGGGATTCTAACTTCATTAAATACTTCATTCAAAGTCATTGTTCTTAACCTTAGCATGCAATGGTTATGACAACTAATCAGATTACACGAAACTAGTAAACGCCAACTTTCGTTGTACGAATATCCTACTACTAGACATCCACAAAAGAGATAGAAGCTGAATAGACACCAATTATGTTGAGACCCTATATGTCTATAGAATTTGACAACATAAAGGTTTAATGAACAAGTTATCTATCGTGATTACATAGGGTAAGTAAGATGGTTAAAATTACCTACGAATCATGCATAATAAGTACATGAACCTATGCTAGCTTGGCAAGTTCTAAATCTCTATATTCATTGTCGCTTCAATAGAGATTAACACGTTATCTTATATGTTAGCTACGCACATAACACGAATAAGCACAACCAATACTAGGATATCAATCAATCACCACATAACACCAAGATATTGAAACAAATTAACTATAGAAATCCATAAATAAATCCGTTAGAACCCCACTATAATGATTAGTTCATAACCGAACTCATCGTCACAATGGGTTCCAATGAAAACATGATAATAAACAATATAAGAGTACTAGGGTTCAAAGACAAATCAAAAAAAAGCATCCAAGTATCAACTATACTAAAAAAAACAAAATTCTTCTTCTCCGTAGCCATCTTGTGCTCTCTAGGTCTTCTTATTGCTCTCCCCTCGCTCCTTGTCGTTAAAAACGTCTTTTTATTGGTATATATAAGCCCCTAGTGGACCTGGACCCTCAAAATCATCAAATTCTACTAAAATCAGGATTCTGAGGCAAAAAGGGCGGGGAGGCCGCGCTAAAATCAGCGCGGTCGCGCTGGTTTTTTGGAAGAAAGTCGGCGTGGGCGCGCTGGTTTTGGGGGCGGCCGCGCAGGGTTTCTGGATTTTTCCGCTGATTCTTCTTTTGGCCGTATCTTAAGTTCTGCTTGTCAGAATTAGGCAATTCAACTGCCCACGCGAAGCTAACGAGATTCTATTCAACTTTAGAATGACCTAGGCTTCCAATTCTTAGCTCTTTTCGGCATATTTCCTTGAAAAGCTCATTTCTTCATTTAACTGATGCCTGAAATGCAATAACACAAAAATATATCAAAAATACCAACAACTTGAGTCCAAACACTGACTTAAGCTTGAAATAAAGGTAGATATAAAATCCACTTATCAATGTCTTCAGGTGTCTATTTCGAATCTCAGAACTCTAAGGGCATCTGAGCTAGATATAGTGATTGACAAGGTACATGTAGTCATCACATAGGACACCCAGTTGCTTCATGAGCTTAAAAATTTACATAAAGCAGCTTTTCCTGAAGCCTATCTATATCCAAATAAAGGGGTGGCCTACATCTGTCCAAGAACCAAACAATGCAAACAACTTACTGTTCCCAAAAATTATGTCAGATTAAACATGAGGCTGATCATGACTATACAGTCTGATCTAAAGTACAAAAAGAAAAAGAAGGCTGAAGATATGGAAATGATAAGGATCCTGGATAGGTACCTACTAAATATTGACACCATGTTGCCAGATTCATAATTCAATATAAGAAATGACAAGGATGATGTTGAGCAGAAGCAAAATGGGCAAAAATCTTCTAGCTCAAATCCAAGTCAATCTTCAAGGGCAATTGGTAGCAATGACAAAAGGCAAGATGAGAAGAAGGGAGATGACAAGAAGAAAGGAGAAGAGAGAAGGAGGAGGAAAAGGCAAGTTGGCTCAAAACCATAACAACAAACCCTAAAAATCCAAATTAACCAAGCTCAACCTTTTAAGCCAACAAACTCAAACATTAAACCACCTCAAACCTCAAAGCCTAAATACTTGTACAAACAAACTGCTAACACCTTTCTGAAAATACCAATCACCTCAAACCAAACATTTCTCAAGAAAATCTCAAACCTACCTTCTGTTAAGCCATCAACCAAAATTCACTACAAGTCTGTTGGGAGAAAACCTAAGAAAATGCAAGTTACCTAGAAGGCCATCTGGAATTGTTATAATCAAAGTGATTTTCTACCTCTAAACTGGTGCATCTCAGATTAAGACTACTTTCAATAATTAGCTGAAGAAATGGTCAGAGTTTGGGTTGTAACACTAAGGTTAGTAAGAATCTAATATCAGGATGGGTCCTTCACATTTCTTGGCAATAACTTAATGGAAACCTTTTCACCAACATAAATCAAGAGAGTGATAAGCTTACTGAAGGATAAGGATACTGCAACTAAGGAATGAAGATCTATTTTGGCTGAATGGTTGGTAGAAAGGGAAGAAAGAAGAGCAAAAAATAAGGCTAAAAGTGAGGAGAGGAAGAGAAAGTATGATGAGAAGATAGAAATGTATATTAAAAAATCTGAAGATCTCAAGGCAAAAGGGATGAGCAGAGTTACCAAGGATGAAGATTTTTAAATGCCAAAGTTGGCACATTCTCAAGATTTAGGATTGATTTACTGAGTAGTTATTCAATACATGACAAACTCAAACTTGTGGAAGCTTTAAGAGGGACACCAATCATAGAGTAACTTGAAATTCTTGTATACTTAAAGGACCTCATTAGAGAAGAAACAGGAGATGAGACATTTATCTGATGTGTGTATCTGTTAAACTCAAGAAATCACATAATGTATGGATGTTATATTTATGTCAATTTGTATGTAAAGATTTACTGTTCATTATAACTTGGGGTTAGTCTTTTTAACAGGCATGAATTTGTGATAAGCAATCTTCTCACAAATTGGGGGAGATTGTTGTGCAAGACATGCCTGTTCTATAACAAGACTAAGTCAAATTGATAGCCCAAAGTAAGTTGTATGATATTCTAAGTTTGCATTTTGTATTGTATCACTTAAGTTTGGAAAAATGAAAATAGATTAGACTGGAGTATTTTTCTGTAAACAGTCTCAAGCCTAAGAATAAACTCTGAAAGAAGATCATGAAGATCATGCCTCAGAGAAAGTGTGAAGAAGCTTGGAGTTGAATAAATCTGTTTTGGGAAAAACATTCTAAGTCAAGAAATCTACAAGTCACAGATTAAGTGTTATAGAGAAGTCATTCGAGAACTCCAGAATTACTTATCGAGAAGTCAAGAAAAGTTTATAGAGAAGTCACAGAGATATCAACAAGCCAAATGAAGATGTGAAGATCGGAGATATCGACAAGTCAAATTATCACTAGAGATCTCAGAGATATCGATAAATCAAATTATCACTAGAGATCTCAGAGATATCGATAAGTCAAAGTATCACTAAAGATCTCTGAGATATCGACAAGTCATTTCTGCACTAGAAAACTCAAAGATATCAACAAGTCAAAATGAAAACATGAAAACTGGAGATATCGACAAGTCAATTCTACATGCAGAAATTTAGAAACCTCGACAAGCCATATTCTCTTATAGAGAACTCAAAGACTTCGATAAGTCTAATCAACTATAGAGTACTAAGATATCTCAATAAGCCATTATACTTATCGAGATGTCGAGTTCTCTATATAACAAATTGGAGATCTCGAGGTAAAAACTCAAAGTATAAAGTGCAGACCAGTTAAATATCCAAGATTATCAATCAAAAAACAAATCAATCTAATTTGAAAAGTCTATAAAAGCGGCTTGAAGAGTACCAGATCAAAGGCCAAGATTAACTCACAAAGTAAAGTCACAGACATGCACAATTTGGAAAGATACACTAAGCCAGAAATAAAAAGTTTTAGTTAACTTAAAGTAGGGTTTAGTACATGATATTGTATGTTGTGTAAAACCAGTGTTTACTATTTTATAAATTAAACACTGGATGCTTTATTTCAGTTGTAACAAATTAGATCAAAAATTCTTTAACTCTCCATAGAGAAGCTGAGTTCTTAACATATCAAGAACCCAGAAATTTGTAGCAAAACACTAGCTTGATTTTTATATAAAATTAAGTGAATTTTGAAAGATAGTGTGTTCATGTACATGTTTTATTATTCCTGTTAAAGCATATTATCTCTAAAAGACAGATTACTTTATTTACCATTCATAACAGTTCAAAAAGCCATTAAAATTGTCCAAAACACATTCATCCCCCCCTCTGTGTTGTATTTATTACCCAACAGGAGTCCACCAAAGTCTTGATGTCAGCTTGTTGACTTTGTATAAGAGCAGTGAGTTGAGAGACTTGAGATGTTAATAAATCATTTGATGTGTAGTGACTGGGATTTTCGCGATGTATTTATATGAATAGAATAAAGTTTTATGCTATAAATGTGGATTATGTGGATTTATGTATATAAAATAAAAGGTTAAATTATTTTGTAGGTTAGTGGTCATTGTTATAAAAGAGTAAATGGGAACGTAATGTAATTCGTTCCAGTTTGATGAGTCAGCTAAGGGTTTGGTGCCTAGTATTATGTGAATATGTGTTATTTGTGAGTACATGTATGAATTGTGAATTCGTGAGCTTTTAAATGTTTTAAAAAGGATATATTTGATTTAAATAAAGATTTAATGATTCTTATGTATTTTTATAAAATTATAGAAATGTGATCAAGGTGCCATATTTGTTTTATTATCTCTAAAATAGTTCAAGGGACTTTTAAAATGATAGTTGGATTAATTTTGATGATCTGATATTTTAAAATGATTTTATGGAGTTTATTTCTATCATTTGGGATTTATTTGTAAAATCCATAGATATTAATTCGTTCGCTCGGAAATTGTTTTGAAAATATGAGAGAAGAGATAATGTCATGCTCTTTATTTTAAAAATAAAATTTGTAATATTTTCTGATTTTATAAAGATATTTTATATTTTACAAATAGAGATTTATTGCTTTTTGAGAGAAAAGAAAACAAGATTCTAGAAATTAAATGGCAAATGACCATTTAGCAAAAAAAAAAATGGCAAATGACCATTTTTCCCCTCCACTACCCCTCCATCCTCCCCCGCCTTCTTCCTCTCTTCTTCTCTCGGCTCTCTCTTTCTCTCTCATTCTCTCTTTCTTTCTCTCTCTTGAATAACTCTCTCTCCCCCCCCCCTCTCTCTCTCTTACATGCAAGATCAAAACCAAGTTAGTTTTCAAAGATTTTACCACCAATCTTAACCATTTCTAATCCTCTATCACTACAACCTTTGCATGGAAATTCTTGAGTAAGTTTTTCAAAACCCTCTCTTTGATTATATCCAAGAAAAGTACAATTTCTTGGTGTATGTTCATAAGGGTGTGCAATACATTAGTCGAGATAGATTATATGAATTAGAGGTTCAAAATTCTAAGGGAGACCCGTGCATGGGCACCCTCAAGTTCGACCTCCACCGGCCATGACCAAATGGGAACCGGTGTGTTGTTAAAAATTTAATTTTTGAATTGATTTAGTGTTAATAGGATGAGATATAGAGTGCATGTTACTTTTCTAGGTTGCTTGAGTTCTTGGTTTTCAAATCAAGTTTTATGCTTAAAAGTTTGGATATAATGAGTATTGGTAGTTATTTTGTGATTAATTGAATAAAGTGTTAATGCATGTCACTAAATCATGATGCATATTATTAAAATTGGTTGCATGTTGATGTTTGATTTTGTCATGATGTTTTGGTTTAAATTTTTATTAACAAAAGGGGAAAAGTTGCCTATCAAGGGTAATTGATATTTAAGTGATACAAGAATAATCGGATTGAGATTTTATAAAAACTAAGGATTTTTGCATGTTAAAATTGTGAGTTTGGGTCGAATTAAGGATCCTTTTGGTTCGAATTTTTATAAAAAAAATGGTGAAAAAGAATGATTTTAAGGATGATAAGGATTAACTCATGATTTGGATTATTAATAAAGAATGCTTGATAGTTGTCAAGAAAATTATGTGTTATTTGGATTGAATATGCTAAATTTGAATTGCATGCGAAGTGGTATGTGTTTATCGTTAACATGATCGCAAGAATTTGTATTCTGTTTTAAAAGAACTAAGGATTCGAGTCTTGAATTGTAGCTTTGACTTGTTATGCTAAGTCATTAGTTATTAATTGTATAGAATTGAGATGCATGTTAAGTAAAAATGATTAAGTATACTTGATTGATTGATTGCTTGAGATGATAAGGGTAAGCGTGGTACGAATACGTCATGCTCGATTAGTGAGAAAGAAGTATATAGATAAGTATAAGAGGTTTAATTGAAAGGACCTAATAATATTTGGTGTTGGATTATGAGGCTATGTGTTTACTTGCTATATGTAAGGTATTGAGATGGTTGGTGATATAAAGAGTATAAGGGTATATCTTATTATGTGCTACGTGTTATGCATGTGTATATAAGATAAGTGTTTATCACGAAGTGAGATGTTCTGAGAAACGTCCAGAATTGATCAAGTCCCTAATTAGGGTTATGTTTTGTATTGTAGATTCAGATAGCAGAGGCATTTAGGCTGGTAAAGGGGGAAATCTTAGGTGGCAGTAGCTCAGGTTCCATTAAACAGGAAAGATTTTTAGGGCAAGTAACTCTGCCTTCTATTATGAATTGATTACAAAAAGATAATTGTTGATGCCATGATAGAGTAAAGGATTCTTGTGAAACTTGTTATTGATTATTATGAAAACCCTATTATTGTCCCTTACGATAAACCTGTTATCATTGTGATGATCCCTAATAGTAACCCGTTTGTTTCAAGTACGTATACCCTATCCTTATATTTTGTTATCTTATGATCATTTGATGCTAAAGAGAGCCTTATGAACTTTTCACATGTTATATCTTGTTAACCAAGATCCCCTAATATCTTTTGTGCCCTGTTAGGTATCATTCTTTGGAACTATCCTTATTTCGAACTTATACACTTGTTCAACGTTTGATCAATATCTTTAGCTTATGATCCCTGCTTATTCTCGATTTGTTCACCTTCTATGAAATCTTAAATTGGACTTAAGAATGACTTTCGACTTGAAAGAGTCCAAATGATTTCATTTATCGGTAATGTTAAAACTGAATTTAAATAAACTTTTTCTGTATCCCAACACAAAGGTTTTCCAAATGAATTACTTGAGGATTGGATAGAGATGTAAGAGACTAGTGGGACTAGTCAAGTCATATAAGAGGCTAGCGGGGCTAGTCCAAGATAAGGCTGAAATCATGCCATAGGTACCTTAATGACCGGATGGAGGTTAGTACTGGATGATCACTCGTATTACATTTAAAATATTGATATTCCAATCAAGGGTTCTTTAATATTTTTAGAAAAGAGGAAATGTATATCTTTGATAAAGCAATTTGCTCAATTTACTTAAAATGAAACAGAAAGAGTAGTATCTTCTTTAAAGTTATGAAACTTGGTCGAGAACCCTGTCACTTTACTTTGTAGTTGATTCTCGAAGCTCAAATGATTGCTTCCTTTGAAATGAGAAACTCCATGAGAACCCCGTTATTGATTGTGATGAATGGCGGCTTTCTTCCAAACTTTGAATCTTGAAAGCCCGGAACCTTTTTCAATGCCTTTACCTAGCCGTTAAAAGAATACTCCCACCTAGCTTAGTTTTATCCAGAAATAGAATGCCTCAGTTAATGTTGTTTATGTTGATATTTAGAACTGTTATATAGTTTCTTGTTGAGCGTATTTGCTCATTTATTTGCTTTGATCTAACCATGGCAGTTAAGCGAGAAGATGGTCAGACTTAGGCGCACCGCTCGCAAGAGCGTTCCTGGCGGTCCCTACCATGTTGAGGGATTTCAGATGCCAGATCAGGTAGTTGTTGTGTGAGCAAGAGATGGTGGGAAGTGTAATAGTTGAATCAGTTACTTTTGGGTTAACTGTCGATTCCAAGTCGGGATCGAATAAATCAAATTTATTTATATTTTGGGTTGTAATAATTATATTCTGGTTGGTAGTTGTAATCTTGTCTCATACTTTATCCTATTTAAATCCTATTAGTATCGGGGTTTATTATATTTCTGCTATTATGGTATTAGTATATTGGTGTGTGGGTCCTCATTTCCTAACCTCGAGATTGAGGCGTCACATGATGACTGTAGAGTGGAGACTTGAGTTTGAAGAGCTTGGATTTGCAAGTTTGTTAATGTTGACATTGGTGGTTGAGAGCTTAAGGAGACAGAAGCACCAAATGTAGCTTGTATAGATTCCTTGATGCCCTCCATCAATAGAGCTGAAGGTTCATACCTAGCCTGATGTAGTTGATCCAGTTTGAGCCTTGTGTCATTGGTACTTGAGATGTGATTCTGGACAACTTCATGCAAAGCTACAAATGATTGTTTGAGATTCTTGATGCTTTGCTCCATACTGGTCATATCAAACCTTGCCATTTGATCAGCAAATTTTTGGAACTTGCTTTTGATTTCTACTTGAGTTGGCACAAGTTGATCCAGCTTCTCCTTCACCAATCTTCTAATTCTGTCTTGATGATTGTTCAGAGTCCGTTGCAATGCTTTACCAATAAGGTGAAAAGCTTTAAGCCATGCCTTGTATAACTCTGTAATGGCATCATAAACTTCCTGGGGACTGAGAGTTTTGGCAATACTTCCCAAGATGGTTGTTTACTCTACCCTAAACCTATCCAAAACCTCATCCATATCTAGACTGAAGTCTTTGTCCAACAAAGCATCCATATTTCCATCTTTTTCAGCTTCACTGACAATTTTTTGTTGTTTTTCTTCAATATTCGTTTTTTAAGACAACAAAATTGCTTGATAGTCCTGATTGGACATGTCTATTGTAAGAAGTTGTTGTGTGATGTTGGCAAGTCCAGAAAGTTGATCTACCAGAAGATTATTCATGGTGATCGGTTGAGCCTGAGCATCCTGTAGCCACTGGGAGATTAAGTGTGATGGTTGTTGAGAAGAGTTTGATGTAGATAGTATGTTTGTAGGGTTTGAAGTAGAGGGTTGAGTTTCAAGAACACCACCTATGACAGATGCCACAATTTGACTCACAACTGGAGTTGTGGTTGTGACATTGTGTTGTTCACCAATAAAGGGAACCTCCAATTGAATTGGAGGGGATTTGACCAGGTTACTGTCATGTACCATGGCCTCAAACCCTTGCTCTTCTTGTAGAGAGCTGGCACTTGAATGTGCTTGACTGCCCCCCCCCCTTTAACAGGCTCATTGGCAATTGGACTCCTAGCTTCAATTGTTAAGGCAATCTCAGCTAGAGTTTTGAGGGGAGCTGTCCCTATATGAGGAACCTCCAATTGAATTGGAGAGGATTTAGATAGCTCCCCCTCAGGAGTACTACCCTTAAACCTATCAATCTGTGAATATTGTTTAGCACATGAAGGTGCTTGAGTAATATCCATGGGGTCTTCAGTTAACACTGATGAAACCCATGTGGTTTTGATGGTGTCATCATGGTCTACCCCAGCTAGTAGCCTCTCACCATCTAACTGTGGTTCCTGGGTAATGAGCACAGTTTCATGAACCATGTCACTTTATTTGGGCAACACTTGAGAATTAGATTCAAGTGTTTCATTGTATGAAGAAGAAATTTATAGAAATAAAATTTACGATTTCATAATTAAGTGTTGGTAGCTCCCCCTGAATAGATGAGGGAGCTTCAAAAGATGTTCTCTCTGTGTGTATGTCATCCTTATTCCTTCTTTCATACACTTAAATGTGTTCAAGTATTGGTGCAGACTCTTTACAAGGTGCACTAGGGAGAGTGATCTTTTCAATAGAGACACCCTGTTGAGAGGATGCCCCTGGAGTCTATTTAATTCCCTCTTTTTCAACTACATCCTTTTGAGAGGATGCAGAGGTGGCTTGAGTGGTCAACTCAGTTTGCTTTGCCTTCTTTGGTTTCTTGACCAGGATGGACTCTATATGAGTTTGATCCTCTTTTTTCTCTCATTAATAATAGTTAGGGGTGCCTGATTTCTCTTCTTTTTACTCACTTCACCCTTTTGAGAGGATGGAGTGGTTGGTAACCTAGCTTCTATTGGTAAAGAAAGAGGGGTCTCGGTTTGGGAAGCCCTTATTGGTGTTCCTGTGTTTGTTCTTCCACAGATACATGAGCCATTACTGTACTAGTTGTGATTGTAGACCTCATGTCAGGTATAGGGTAAGTGTAAGTCCTGAATCTCTCCAACATAAATGGAGTGATTCTGAGACTTACAGTTACCTTATTCTTTTTAGTAAGTGAACCAAATAGAATATTGGACACCTGATTACAATTTCCTATTTATGTTCTATCTATACCATTAAGTAAATGAATGTCTTGAACTTTATGATTTAAAGTAGACATTATAAATCTAGGAAAGAAAATTTCCTTACCTCTTGTAGTCAAAGACATTATGAGCCTTGTGCTTAGTTCCTACAAAATCAGAAGCCCCACATTTAAGTGTTTGTTGTGAGCCATGGAGAATACCAGCTTCTGAACCACAGTTGAAATATTATCATTATAATGCCCCCCCAAATCCGGGGTCAAGGGATTTGGTCGTCACTATGAAACCTCAATTCAAATTAACCTGTTTAATCAACACACAAATGCCAGCGGAAGATATTTATCATAAATGACCCCAAACTAATCCAAGATCTTTTAAGGTTACAGTTCTAGAAATAAGATATCCAAATTCCACAAATAAATTTTTCACTTTCTTTTAAAACTCTTTTCAACAATTCTCAATCTCAAAATTAACCCACTAGTATAACTTCGAAATGAAGTATACTAGGCCCAAATAAAATACAAAACTATAATATAATATAATATAAACAGCTTTATACAATAAAACTTACACTAGTCCGCAAACCCTGGACCAACCACCTTCCAAAAGCTTCTTCTTTGCTTCCTCGAATTTTGCAGCTAAACAGCGCAAGCTAATCCTCGCTGGAGGTTAAATTTAAAAACAGGCAAGTATGAGCGAAAGAATTGCTCAACAAGTATCATTAAAGTAAAAGTAATTTCTGAAATATTTTGAAGAGCGAAACACGAAATCATTTAGAGGATATACTTCAACAACTTAAACATTAATTTGATTTGCATTGCTAAAATCACATAGGAAATAATGACATTTTTGTAAGAGCTTCAGTATTGCGTGTTTTCAAAATAGCTTCTGGTAAAACTTTCATATCGAAGCAACGACTGCATCAACTATCCATAAAACAACGTTCAAGAAATTCCTAACTATTCAGTATCCATCATTATCGACTAAGTTTCCATAGACTTAGCCTGCTAAACCATCCTGATAAGGACGGGTTGAATAATTAAGAAGATCCCAATTCATTCAAGATTCTAATCATCACTGAGCAACTAATGCTGCAGCAACAATCTGAACTTCGAATTCATTTATAAACACTGTAATTTCCCGAAACTTAATGCTAAAAAAGAATAGCATTAATCCACAATCATAAAATTTTCGAGAGAGAATGCCGTTAATGGCGATCAACAATAAATTAGACTGGACACTAAAACCAACATATGCACTATACCCTGCTGATCAGTCAGGATACAATGCGGATCTATACCCAACTGTATAGGTCCATTCAGGTACCTAGGCACTACGGCCCATTTCCAGGCACCAGTCATATCCCGGTCCTCAGGATTAAGACACACTTAATCCCCAAAACATCATCATTATCCAGCCCATGGAGTATTTTGATGTCAAATCATTTTGAATTCAAAACATCCCAATTCAGGGTTCGCAAGTAACCCGAAAGAATGGGTATTTGCTCAAGAGAGCAATCGAATTATAGGAACAAGAATAAAAGAACATGCATAATCAAAGTAATTGCAGCGAAATATAAAACATTTAACTATTCTGAACTTAGAATAGGAACGAATAAATATTTGCAGTATTTTATGAGAAAGGTTAGGAATACTTGCAATACCAAATCATCTTCCTCAAATTCTAAAACATTTGTAAATCCAGTAATTGGATAAGTAACAACCTTGCATATTCTGAATATAGAATAGCAGATGAGCATTTGCATAAACAGAATTATTTAATTCAGCGATATGTAAAACATTTATCTATTACGAACTGAGAATAGGGAAAGCAATACTTGCATGATAAGATTCAAAATAAATATCACTTGAATAATAAGTGATGATAGGGATACTTGCATAATATGATTTGAAATAAACATCACTTGAACGATAAGTGAAGTCAGGGGTACTTGCCTTTGGGTTTTTAGCAGTTAGTCACACTCGCAAAAACACAAATATCTCATGATGCTTTCTCAAGACATCACCATTTCCTATTCTTAATTCTTTGATATGTCGCTAATGCGGTTACTGCGGTCTGATACGAAATCTTATCAAACTTCAGTCTTGATCCCCAACGTCTGGTTCTATCCATCTCGAACAATCCGTATCTACCGAAATACTATGCAACTCTCCCTTTCTCTTGCCTTTGTTTGGTCTCACGCCCTTAATGCCCGATCCTATTATAAGCAAAACGATACTACTTTAGTATCATTCTAAACTACTATCTTATTTCTACCCTTTCGTAATATATATATATATATATATATAGCACATAACAAGTCGCACATATTATAGTTTAAAACTTACTACCAACTCAGAATATTATTTAACACGAGAACGCGCAACTTATGATAATATTTCTACGAAAAATTCGGCATGACCTATTTGTAATATGGACAATACCCTGAATAACCACACCACAAATACAACCCACAAGTCATTTCAATGTTCTTACCCAAACATATCCTATACTTGTTACGACTAACAATCATAACATGCTTTCAAATCATTGAAATCAAATAAGTCAAATAGATTTAGATACAGGGGAATTTTAGAAAATTTTGGCATGAAGTATTCGTAATTAGGACTATCCGCCTATTTTTCAATTCCAAAATTTAATCTTATAACCAAACAAAATAAAGTTGCCTCAACTTGCAGCAACATAAAAGTAAACAAGTAAGAAAAGTACCCGCCCAGACTTGCGGCACCTAAACAATTAAGGAAAATTACCCGCCCAGACTTGCAGCACCTAAACAATTAAGGAAAATTACCCGCCCAGACTTGCGGCACCTAAACAATTAAGTATACTTAATAATTTATAATATTTGAACTTACAGTTATATAATTTAGCATCACCAATTCAACTTGAGTAAACACTTAAATAAATCACCTTACACATATATCACATAGACTAGTAACTGTACACATATTCAAATCACACTCTAATAATTAACAACTAAACTCAATCTCAAATAGGCATATACTAACATGTATTTTCATAAGACACATCGTTGCTATCACATATACAAATAACAAGTCAATGTACATGTGCACAAGTCAAGTATGTCATCAAGTATGCTAACTTAAATCTATAATTTAATAAACTAGAAAGCACATATCAAATCACTAACCAACACTTCTATATTATAGGTTCATATATTTAATCTATTAAACAATGACTAGCAATCACATATATTAGCACGAAACCATATGTCGAGTTATAACATACAAAATAGCTACCGAACCTAAAATTTAAGTTAACCAGCCTCGGAAGAATGACATTTTACAACACATAGATGAACTTAACCAGAAACGTTTAAAACATAAAAGTTGTAGGATATTTCGCGACCTTTCCAAAATGGTAAGGCTCGCTAAAAATGACCAAGTAACGAATTCAGAAACTTTAAAATACACAGCTGCATAAGCAGATTCAGCCCTGTTTTCGCAAGTAACTTAGTATTTGAGACTCTTAAATCATAGAATTGATTAATGAACTATAAGTAACAATTGTAGATCCTGAATTAAGCTTTTAAAATTGGTATAGTTCAAAGTCATAGCTAAAATAATGAATTTACTACAAATTTTTGAAGTCAGGATGTATCAAACTGAAATAACAGGACAGATTTTACAAATGGCAGATTTTATCATAATTGCAGGCTGAATTTGGAAAAACACAAAGAATGAAAATTGTTGATAATTCCATTATCTTTCTAGAGAGTGAAAAATCATTATCATACGATGAACTAGTTAAAAGTTACAAATTTAACAAGAATTCAGCTTATTTCTAAACGGATTTGACAACACAATTCATAACATATCATGCATATAACTCACTAATAATCCTTCAAATAACTATGTATAAATCTGAAAATTTTGTTGAACTCAAAATATTAAGACTCAAATTTAAAACCACCATAAACTATTATAACTTAAACATATATTAGCCGGGTCAAGCCATAATCACTTAACGAACCAAAACTCAAGTTATACACTACTACACCATTGTTATAAATCTAAAAACCCGGAAATCATCCGTACCAACTGAAATTTCAGATTTTATAAAATCAAGAATAGTAGTTGTCATTTAGACATTCAATCCGCCTAAGAATATATAAGCGAAATTCAACCAAGTATTGACTTACACAACTCGAAACTATACAAAATCAATTAGCAAGTTCATAACTATAATTAACAAGCAAAAATCAACCTAAACCAAATAATAATTTATGCCGCCGACTCGCCGGAGTTCATTGCCGGCGCTAACAGGCCCGATGAGAGCCCAACAACGGGTTCCTCTGTACCAAGGCTTCACCCCTTCCTCCTTTAACCTTTAATCATCACCCATATCTCCATTAATATCTAATTCCACTATAAATCACAAGACCCATTTCGAATTTATATATATATATATATATATATATATATATATATATACGAATATGCTTACACGCAGCTATCAAAATGACTGTGAATAGATTTTGAAGAGGATGGGTAGTTAATTTATGCAAGAAAATGGAGAAAACTGATTGAGCGGTGGTGGAATTCTTGGCCGAGAGAAAATGAGAGAGAGTAGAGGGATGGAGAAGAATCGAGAGATGAGATGAAGAACAGGAGAGGGATTGATGTTAATTTGTAAAAATAAAAATAAACTGAATTGTTAAAAACTGCCACGTTTTAGAAAATAGGACACGTACCCCTTTTTAGGGCCCGGTCCCGGATTGATTTACAATATAACGAACAAATGCACGGGCAACCATACACTGGAAAAATACTAAAATAATTTTAAAAATCCTAAAATAATTAATTACATATAAAATAAAATTTTCATAATTTTTGAATCATTTTTGAAATTAATAAAAATACCCCACTTTAATTCACACAGAAAATCATTTAAAAAGCAATAATTGCCAAAATATTATTTTCTAAATTTTCTAAATCTTTATAATTATTTAATGAAATTATAAAACCATAAAAATAATTTTATGGACAATACACAATTTTTTAGAAATTAAACACTACAACAACCCCTAATAAATAGGATTTAATAACACAGCTCGACAAACAGATAAAAATAAAATACACCATTCATCATATAATCAAATAAACATGATTTTACACATATTTTAACTTCATAAAATATATCCCTCACATAATTCACATAATTCTCATTTAACGACTGATTAAATATTTTTATAATAATAATAAACAAATTTTAAAAAGTCCTGGTCATTACAATCATACCCTGTCTTCCTACATGTTAAAGCTCTCACAATGGAGTCAAACAGGAATGACCATTCCTTCCTCAAATTCTTCTTGTTCAGGATGACTAAGTTGATCCTTTCACTGTAATTGATGAAGTCCATGAATTCAGCTAGCTCATCTTGAGTTGGGACCTCCATCAGTTTGTCAGTAGGGATGCCCAAAGCCACATTGACATCATATTCAGAAAACTCCACCTATTGGCCTTGAATGGAGCAGTTAACCACTATCGAGATGTCTGGGTATTTATATTAAAAGGTAAATGAATTATCAAGAACTCAAAAATAAACTTGTGTGTAATAACCCCCAAAATTTTGAACTTTTTGTAACCCTTATGAATAATGTTTTAGCTGAATGAGAAAACTTTTCATGCCACACTATGTAGGGGTTCTGTTATGGATATTCTGAGATTTTATTAGTACTCTTTATGGTATATAAGTGTATGTAAAGATCGTCAGAATCCAATTCCGAACACTTTGATTTTTCCCGGAAATCTACTAGATACGGAAAGAATTGAGTATAAGGTAACAGGAAAAAAAGGATTTAAATTAAAGGAGTATAAGAGAGGATCATAAAAGGAATTTAATATATTGAGAAAGGTTAAGGAAACCAAAGTAATAAGATCCCGGGTATGATCCCTCAAACGATAAACGAAAACGAAAGTTAAGCAAACCGTATAACAGATCAGCGGTCATTAGGCTAGCAATTAGGAAGTTAATCAAAGAGATTAGAGGGGGATGATGTCATCCAACCAATGAGAAGAGGACAAAGAGGGAAGGATGACACCACATGATGACATAAGCATGACAAAGGGAGGAAGGAAATGTGGTTGAATTAGAACCACACAAAGTTTAAGGCTAAAAAGGTAATTAACCAAAACAAAAACAAAACTACATCCACCAAGCCAAAACAAATCATTTTTCACCAAAACAAAATTCTATTTCTCATCACCAAGAACATTGCTCTCGGCTTTTTGCATTTTCAAAGGGAAAATTTTCAAAATCCAAGATCCAAGCTTCCTAAATTGGTAAGATAATTCCCTAGTATTTCTTATGCATAGTTATGGCTATATTATGAGTTTAAGCATCCCATTCATTCTCTATCTTCTCCAATAAATCAATGAAGAAGACAATGAATAGTGATTTCAAGGTTTTTAACTTGATTTTTCTTGCTTTTCCTTTAAGATCCAAGCATTCCTAAGACTCCTCAAGGCTTCCTAAGGCTTCCTAGCTACTCACACCACTTCAAGGAAGGTATATCATCTCCAAACCCTAGCTTTACTTTGTATATTAGGATGATTTTGGTTGATATGGTATTAGAGTAGCTTAGTGATTGTTGGTTTAGAGTTGGGTTGGAATGGTGGTGAATGGATTGTTGAAATCTTATGATTTGGTTAAAGAATGTAGTATAGTTTAAATTCAAGTTTTAGGATTAAGTAAATTGATTATAATGAGTTGATTTGGGGCTGTTGTAATGTAGTTTGGATGGAGTTTTGATTTGGTTGTGAATTGGGGTTGAATTTTGGTTGATTTGGAATGGTTTAAATTTGGGAAATCGCGTAAACATAGCCGTCGTAATGTCCGATTTACTTTAGACTGCTTTTGTTCATAACATTAGGACCCGAGAACTCCCTGCTAGATTTTGACCATTGCCATGTTTAGATAGTTCATGTTACGAGCTTCGTTTTGATGTGTAGTTCGTTTGATTCCGATGTACAGTTTAGGAGAAACGACCATTTTAAGTAACGGCATTTCGCGAACAAAACATTTCCCCTCGCCTTACTTTGAAACATAGGTTAAAGACCAAAAAGGGTTAATTAATGTATGAAACAATTATGGTAAGAGTGTTAGGCAGTTGGAAAGACACTCGCGAAGGAATCGCCTTAAAACTCGTAATGGCTAAATTATTAAAAATGGTGGAGCCGAGGGTACTCGAGTGACCTAAGAGAATCAGTAAGCGCAAAGTGAGCGTTAGAGTCTAAGTTGGTTAATGTATAGATTTACAAGTGACTTTGGTTTAATTCCAACTTACTTGTTGTTTATAGGTTACCAGACTCGTCCCGAGCCATTTGTAACCCCCAGTCGCTCAAGCAAGTTTTCTACCCGTATAACTGTTGTTGTGATGTATATGTGTATATGCATGATCTTGCGATAAATGCATATTTGTTATTAGCAAATTCTTGCGATATATTGTAGCATGTGATATGGTATATATGCATGCCTGTTTCATATTCTTGGATTATATATCTGTTGGTTAAAATGCTTACAGTTGCATAATACCTATGCTAGAGATAAGCGGTATTTGAATTTATCCTTAGTATAGGGGATCAAAAGGTGAACATATTCCTAAACCGGGAGTCGATGTTCCCGAGTATATTATATATATTTTTTATATATATGGTTATAGTTTTCAAAACTATTAATCGAATAAGGTTTATTCGATAACTTTAACTTTATTTTATTATTTGAATATTATTTCGAATATTCATTCGAGGGCTTATGACTCAGTTTATATTATTTAATGATTATTAATTGGATACTCATTTGAGGATGTATGACTCCCTTATTTTATTTAATGAATATTATTTATAATATTCATTCGAGGTATTATGACTCCGCTTATTATTTAATAATATTCTTTATTTTATTAAAGAATAATGTTCGATAATCAAACTTACTTTTGATTATTCAAATAAAGATATTACTTTCGTATAAGGATATCTTTGATTATTTACTATTCATTTCAAGTATTAGTTTTCTAACTTCTACCTCAATTATTCTTTATGGGAATATTATTTAAATAATAATATTCAGATATTTCTTTTATATTGAGACTGATTTACTTTATTAAATCAGCATTATTCCAAACACTCTTTAAAGTGTTTTCGAGTCTTCAAAATGATTTTTAAAAGTTAGAGCGGATCCCAAAACTCATTTTTATATTTAAGATCTTCCTTTTAAAAGGGGATTTAAATACTCGCTCAAAACCTGAGGGATCCGGCTCTATGGTGTATTTTATATTCGCAACAAGGTTGCAGTTTTGGTAAATGAATTGATTACTTACCCAACGTTTGGGAAGTAAGTCCATTTATCGAGTCGGCATAAGCAACATGGGCTCAGTGGGCGTCCATGATAGTGTAAGTGGCTCAGTGGGAGTCCATCAAATGCATAAGTGGCTGAGTGGTAGTCCAGCATAAGGTCCTATTGCGGCTAGGGTGATGACCAGTGGGGAATTCGTCCATCTACTAGTAGAAAAGGTTACTTATTGGTATCTTTGCCTGATCAGCAAGATATCGGGTTTATGCCATAATTCTTTTTCCCTTCCAAAAATTCATTGGATGTTACAAACTCTGTTCATACTTTACATGACAGAGGTTTTCAGGGACTGTATAAAGAAGATGTATATGTGGACATATATCGGAACTTAATGAAGTATATCATAACTTCATTTCCTTCAATAATACTTCAAAGATTTAATCTATTCAAATCTGTCTTGTAGTCTCATCTATGTGATGAACTGTTGAAAGCTCATTATACTTTGAACAGTGGTAGTTCAAGTAACTTTATAAATGATATAAGTATAGTGAAGTATTTGGTAACTTCATCCCTTGTTTTTACTTATATCCAGTAAGTAATTATCTTACACTTGATAAAGGATTCTAGTAAGTATCCGTTTAGATACTTGTATTATTGTTATCACTATATATTATCTTGCGAGCTGTAAGGCTCACTCTTGCTTTATTTCTTCATCACACAATCACAGTTAGGAAAGATGGCCAGACTCCAGCAGACCCAGCGCAAGCGCGTGGGAAGCGTCTCGCGTCTTCCCGTTGATGTTGTAGCTGCTATAGCTGCAGAGGTAGATCTATTGGTAGATCAGGCATTCTACTTTTGAGAATCAATTATGTATAATTATAACTTGTGGCAGATAATGGCAATTAACTGTAAATTTATCAAGTAATCATTTTGGGTTGTAATAACTTTTAATTGTGGATTCAAAGACTGGTACTTATTTCAATTTCATCTCTGAGACTATAACGGGTTGTGGTGTGTGTTAGTGTGGGGTCACAGCATAAGGTTATTTATTATTAATTAAGTGAAGTGATATTGTGGAAAGAAAGACTGTGACGACCCGGATTCCTGACCCCGGATCTGGGGGTGTTACAGAAATGGTATCAGAGCCAAACGTTATAAACCTCAGAGATGATGCGACGATATAATAATAAACTCACAAAGATAATAAGAACTCTTGCCAAGTTCATGGTCGGACTACTTAAAGTAGCGCTGACAGTTAAAACCCTTACGGGAACCCTTATAAGTATCATGATAGTAACTTAGCTCGTTTAATGTGTAGGTGCCTGAGATAGAGGACCCTGAGATGTTCGAGCGTGAGCATGATGAGGCACTGCTAGATGTCGAGGATCAGGAGGAGCCTGAGATGGAGGAGAATGAGGAGGACCCCTCAGAGGAGTCAGAGACGGAGGTCATTGCTATTTCAGATGAGGAGGACCCCTCAGAGGAGTCAGAGACAGAGGTCATTGCTATTCCAGATGAGGAGGACCCGGATGAGGTCCCAGTAGCTGAGGAGCGTGTCGGACCTATGGTAGTGTACGCTGGTACCCCTTTACCCACACTTCCGGTGGTCAGAGCTCCTACCCCTCCACCACTATCTTGGAGAGACCCATACTTCCGAGCCTAGGCAGACCGAGGAGGCACCTCCAGCGGCTCCGGACTCACCACCTCTCGACCCTGCCCACAGGCAGTCTTCGTTAGCCCACGGCTATGTTCAGGATGTACTGAGGACCCGATTGGCTGTTGCTGAGGCCCGACTAGATGAGGCCAGGAGGGAGTTGGATGCGGAGAGGGCGGGTAGGCGTACCCGAGCTTATGAGACTAGGGCTGCTATACCCCGATCCTTGAGGAGGGAGCTGACAGGGATAGAGCTCACGTCCCGAGCGAGGCTCAGATCGCTCCAGGGGGACAGGCATGGTAGGATCTCCGGGCGGCAGGCTGACTATATCTTTTATCGTGCGATGGAAAGGGTATGGGAGCTGACCCACTCCGGTGTGTGATTCAGGACTGACGATGGAATAGTCTAGTTGTCTAGTTAGCCGAGGCCTTAGTAAGAGCCAATTTTTCGGGATAGTTGACTTGTATATAGCATCCCTTTTTCTGACTAGACAGATAGACTCTTGTGTATCACTTTTGAGACAGATGGTTGTAGCACTGTTGTACTTTTGACCAGATCAGACTATATATTTCTCGCATTATGTATATATTTGTTTCCTTTCGGTTCAGTTCCTTAGTGATGAGATCACTGTTTTTATCATTATTATTACTGCACTTCTTATTAGAACTGTCATAAAATAATAAAATTGCGAGATACATTCTCCCTATTATAGAATTGTGCAAGACACAATGTTGTGTATGATTGTGACCTAATGTTGAATTTCCCAATAATAATTTTTTTTTATCAGTATCATGCCGCCAAGAAAGATTGGAACTAGGGCGAACCCTGGATCTGAGGACCAGGGAAGCCATAACCAGGACGATAGGAACCAGGAACACAGTGAAGAGGAAGATGAGGATTATGTGGAACAGGATGACTCCCTGTATGAAGAGGAAGAGGAAACATATGATGTTGAGGGATTTGAGATAGAGGTTAAAGAAGGAGAAACTGAGGTTGAGCAACCAGTACCAAACCCAGGCATGGATCCCATGGGCCAGTTCATGCAACTACTAAGGCAGAACTTGGAACGTCAACCCAACCCACCCCCTCAAGGAAATAACAATGTTGTGGCAAACTCTTTCAGGGCTTTTAAGTCCCTTAAGCCCCCTGAGTTCCACGGATCAGCCGACCCAGTTGAGGCAAGGGCATGGTTAAAGGAAATGGAGAAATCCTTTAAGATTTTTAGTACCGATGAGGCACAGAAGACTGTATTTGCTACCTACCTTCTGAAAGGAGAGGCCAACTACTGGTGAGAGGCCAAGAAAAATATGGAGACAGATGCTATCATAACCTGGGAGAGATTCAGTCAGTTGATTCTGGGAAAGTATTTCCCGAGGTTTATGGAAAACCAGATGGAGCTCAAGTTCTTGGAGCTAAAGCAGAATAACTTATCTGTAGCAGAGTACGAAGCGAAATTTACTGAGTTATCAAGGTTTGTGTCGGAGTTTGTGAGCACCGAGGAAAAGAAAGCTAGAAGGTTTCAGCAGGGACTGAAACCGTGGATTCAGAATAGGGTGGCAATCCTTGAGCTTACGGATTATGCCACTCTGGTGCAAAAGGCAATGATTGTAGAAGCCAAAAGTGAACATATGCAGAAGGAAAGGGAGAAGAAGGGAATAAAGAGGAAAAGTATGAGCATGGGTGGAGGTTCCGCAGGAAGGAGCTTCCCAACTAGATTTAATCGAGGAGCAGTGTCCCTACCGGGAAGGAACACTGGGTTTAAGCGGCCAATGAGCGTGAGTGTGAGCCAGAGCGGCCAGAAGTCAAGAATGTCCTATTCCAACCAGTCTCGACCCCCATTGCCAGCCTGTAACACTTGTGGAAGGATGCACACTGGGGAGTGTAAAGGAAAGCCAGTAACCTGCTTTAAGTGCGGTCGGGAAGGTCACTATTCAACTAAGTGCCAATCATCAACCCCTGCCGTCATTCCAACCACCACTTGTCATCAGTGTGGACGCCCGGGTCATTGGAAGAGGGAATGCCCAATGAACAAACCAGCAGCTTCGGGAGCAAGCAGGGCAGCTTCTAATAAGCCACCTACTGCAAGGACTTTCAACATGACATTCCAGGATGCTATGAAAGATTCAGATGTGATAGCAGGTACCCTTTCTCTAAATTCAGTCAGTGCAAATGTTTTATTTGATTCGGGAGCAACTAAATCTTTTATATCAAAGGACCTTGTGCGTAAGTTAAGACTTAAGGCTGAACCCTTGATAGAACCCTTACAAGTAGAGATAGCCAATCATGAGATCATTCCTGTTAACCAGATTCACCCCGCCTGTGAGATAGGCATAGGGGAGCAATCTTTTAGTGTTGATCTGATTCTTTTTAAATTAGGGGAGTTTGATGTAATTTTGGGAATGGACTGGCTATCTAGCAATGATGCTCAGATAGACTGTAAAGGGAAGAAAGTTTAGTTAAATATCCCAGGGAAGAAAGAAGTTATATTTAGAGGAAAAAGGCAGATGCAGAAATTTTTGACTATGGCCCAGGCCAGAAGGATGCTACGAAAAGGAAACGAGGCTTACCTAGCCTATGTGGTAGACACGCAAAAGGAGGTGCCCAACTTACAAGATATTCCAGTAGTCAACGAATTTGAAAACGTATTCCCACAAGACCTTCCGGGATTACCACCCGATAGAGTGATTGAATTTGCTATTGAGTTGGCCCCAGGGACGGCACCAGTTTCAAAAGCACCTTACCGGTTAGCCCCGTTAGAAATGCAGGAATTAGCTATCCAATTGCAGGAACTCTTGGATAAGGGTATGATAAGACCCAGTGTGTCTCCGTGGGGAGCACCAGTTTTATTTGTTAAGAAGAAATATGGGAGCATGAGGCTGTGCATCGACTATCGAGAGTTGAACAAGCTAACCATAAAGAACATGTACCCATTACCTAGAATAGACGATCTGTTCGACCAGCTAAAGGATGCTGTTTATTTTTCCAAGATTGACCTGAGAACTGGATATCACCAACTGAAGATTAAACCCGAAGATATTCCTAAGACAGCGTTCCGTACCAGGTATGGGCATTATGAGTTCTTGGTAATGTCCTTTGGATTAACCAACGCCCCAGCGGCTTTCATGGACTTAATGAACAGAGTATTTAAAAAGTACTTGGACAAGTGTGTGATAGTTTTTATCGATGATATTTTGATCTACTCAAGGACTGAGGCAGAACATGCAGAGCATTTGAGGATAGCTCTAGGAATCCTCAGAGAGGAACAGTTATATGCCAAATTCTCGAAGTGTGAATTCTGGCAGAATGAAGTACAATTTTTAGGACATGTGATCAATAAAGAAGGAGTATTGGTCGACCCCTCTAAGATAGAGGCGGTCTCAAATTGGGAAAGGCCAACCACACCCACAGAGGTAAGGAGTTTCATAGGATTGGCCGGCTACTATCGTAGATTTGTACAGGACTTTGCGAAGATCGCAGCCCCTTTGACACGACTTACTCGTAAGACAGAGAAGTTTGAATGGACGGAGAAATGCGAGAACAGTTTTCAGGAATTAAAGAAAAGGTTGGTAACGGCCCCGGTGTTGGCATTGCCGGACGGAAAAGGAGATTTTGTGATATATAGTGACGCGTCGCACAAAGGATTAGGGTGTGTGCTTATGCAGCACGGTAAAGTGATTGCGTATGTATCGAGACAACTGAAGGAATACGAGATTAGATATCCTACCCATGATCTTGAGCTAGCGGCAATAGTTTTTGCCTTAAAAATTTGGAGGCACTACTTGTATGGAGAGAAGTGCGAGATTTTCATAGACCATAAGAGCCTCAAGTACATATTTACGCAGAAAGAGCTCAACATGCGCCAAAGGAGATGGTTAGAGCTAATCAAGGACTATGATTGTGAGATTCTCTATCACCCGGGGAAAGCCAACGTGGTGGCTGATGCCCTTAGTAGAAAGGAAAGACTCAGAATGATAACGACTTCAGAAAAATTGATAAGGGATTTTGAGAGAATGGAAATAGAAAAAAAGGTAACCGGAATCGAAACTGAAAAGCTGTTTGAGATATCAATGCAGCTAGAGTTATTAGAAAAGATTAGGTTGTGCCAAGAAAGAATGATATGAGGGCAGAGAGTCAATGACTGGAGAAGAGATCCATACTGAGAGAAACAATAAGGGGATAATGAGGTATTCCTACAGGATTTGGGTTCCGAATGTTCAAGAACTTAAAGACGAGATTTTGGATGAAAGTCATAGTTCAAGGTATTCCATTCACCCGGGAAGCACCAAGATGTATAGGGATTTGAAGGAATATTACTGGTGGCCCAACATGAAGAGGGATGTAGCAGAATGGGTGAGCAAATGTTTGACTTGCCAAAGAGTAAAGGCAGAGCACCAGAGACCCAGTGGACTTTTACGACCCCTGGAGATTCCCGAATGGAAATGGGAACAGATAGCGATGGATTTTGTTGTAGGCTTGCCAAGGACGAAGGCCAATCATGACGCCATATGGGTAATTATAGACCGACTGATAAAGTCAGCTCATTTCATTCCTATTAATGAGAGATACACAGTCGATAGACTGGTGGACATTTACCTTAAGGAAATAGTGACGCGACATGGAGTCCCAGCGTCCATTGTCTCAGACCGAGACCCCAGATTCAACTCCAGATTTTGGAGGAGCTTTCAAGAATGTGCGGGGACCAAGTTAAATATGAGTACCGCGTACCATCCCCAGACGGATGGGCAGAGTGAAAGGACCATCCAGACAATAGAGGATATGTTGAGAGTCTGTGCAATATACTTTAAAGGAAGTTGGGATGATCACTTGCCGTTGATCGAGTTTTCTTATAACAATAGCTTTCATGCTAGCATCGGAATGCCGCCTTATGAGGCCCTGTACGGAAGAAGGTGTCGATCTCCCTTATATTGGGATGAAGTAGGGGAGCGGAAGATGCTCGGACCCGAAGTGGTCCAAAGGACCAAAGACATAGTGGATCTTATCATAGGGCGGCTTGTAGCAGCCCAAGACAGATAGAAGAAATATGCAGACCTAGCCCGAAAGGACAAGGAATATGAAGTAGGGGACTTAGTACTATTGAAGGTATCCCCTTGGAAGGGATTAATGAGGTTCGGAAAGAAAGGAAAACTAAGCCCAAGATACATTGGACCTTTTGAGATATTAAGACGGATTGGAAAGTTAGCTTACGAGCTAGCCTTACCCCCTAACTTGCAACAAGTTCATAATGTGTTCCATGTGTCAATGCTAAGGAAGTATCATCGGGATGCCAGACACATAGTGGAGTACGAACAGGTGGATATACAACCAGATCTGACGTACGTGGAGAAGCCAGTAAGGATTATAGATAAGAAGAAGCAGGTGCTTCGGAACAAAGTGATCAAGCTAGTCAGAGTGCTATGGCAGAATCATAATATGGAAGAATCAACTTGGGAACTAGAGAGCGCAATGCTAGAAAAGTACCCCCATTTGTTTTCTATTTGATTCCGGGACGGAATCCTTTTAAGGAGGGGAGACTGTAATAACCCCCAAAATTTTGAACTTTTTGTAACCCTTATGAATAGTGTTTTAGCTGAATGAGAAAACTTTTCATGCCACACTATGTAGGGGTTCTGTTATGGATATTCTGAGATTTTATTAGTACTCTTTATGGTATATAAGTGTATGTAAAGATCGTCAGAATCCAATTCCGAACACTTTGATTTTTCCCGGAAATCCACTAGATATGGAAATAATTGAGTATAAGGTAACAGGATAAAAAGGATTTAAATTAAAGGAGTATAAGAGAGGATCATAAAAGGAATTTAATATATTGAGAAAGGTTAAGGAAACCTAAGTAATAAGATCCCGGGTATGATCCCTCAAACGATAAACGAAAACGAAAGTTAAGCGAACCGTATAACAGATCAGCGGTCATTAGTCAAGCAATTAGGAAGTTAATCAAAGAGATTAGAGGGGGATAATGTCATCCAACCAATCAGAAGAGGACAAAGAGGGAAGGATGACACCACATGATGACATAAGCATGACAAAGGGAGGAAGGAAATGTGGTTGAATTAGAACCACACAAAGTTTAAGGCTAAAAAGGTAATTAACCAAAACAAAAACAAAACTACATCCACCAAGCCAAAACAAATCATTTTTCACCAAAACAAAATTCTATTTCTCATCACCAAGAACATTGCTCTCGGCTTTTTGCATTTTTAAAGGGAAAATTTTCAAAATCCAAGATCCAAGCTTCCTAAATTGGTAAGATAATTCCCTAGTATTCCTTATGCATAGTTATGGCTATATTATGAGTTTAAGCATCCCATTAATTCTCTATCTTCTCCAATAAATCAATGAAGAAGACAATGAATAGTGATTTCAAGGTTTTTAACTTGATTTTTCTTGCTTTTCCTTTAAGATCCAAGCATTCCTAAGACTCCTCAAGGCTTCCTAAGGCTTCCTAGCTACTCACACCACTTCAAGGAAGGTATATCATCTCTAAACCCTAGCTTTACTTTGTATATTAGGATGATTTTGGTTGATATGGTATTAGAGTAGCTTAGTGATTGTTGGTTTAGAGTTGGGTTGGAATGGTGGTGAATGGATTGTTGAAATCTTATGATTTGGTTAAAGAATGTAGTATAGTTTAAATTCAAGTTTTAGGATTAAGTAAATTGATTATAATGAGTTGATTTGGGGCTGTTGTAATGTAGTTTGGATGGAGTTTTGATTGGGTTGTGAATTGGGGTTGAATTGTGGTGGATTTGGAATGGTTTAAATTTGGGAAATCGCGTAAACATAGTCGTCGTAATGTCCGATTTACTTTAGACTGCTTTTGTTCATAACATTAGGACCCGGAACTCCCTGATAGATTTTGACCATTGCCATGTTTAGATAGTTCATGTTACGAGCTTCGTTTTGATGTGTAGTTCGTTTGATTCCGATGTACGGTTTAGGAGAAACGACCGTTTTAAGTAACGGCGTTTCGCGAACAAAATATTTCCCCTCGCCTTACTTTGAAACATAGGTTAAAGATCAAAAAGGGTTAATTAATGTATGAAACAATTATGGTAAGAGTGTTAGGCAGTTGGTAAGACACTCGCGAAGGAATCGCCTTAAAACTCGTAATGGCTAAATTATTAAAAATGGTGGAGCCGAGGGTACTCGAGTGACTTAAGAGAATCAGTAAGCGCAAAGCGAGCGTTAGAGTCTAAGTTGGTTAATGTATAGATTTACAAGTGACTTTGGTTTAATTCCAACTTACTTGTTGTTTATAGGTTACCAGACTCGTCCCGAGCCATTTGTAACCCCCAGTCGCTCAGGCAAGTTTTCTACCCGTATAACTGTTGTTGTGATGTATATGTGTATATGCATGATCTTGCGATAAATGCATATTTGTTATTAGCAAATTCTTGCGATATATTGTAGCATGTGATATGGTATATATGCATGCCTGTTTCATATTCTTGGATTATATATCAGTTGGTTAAAATGCTTACAGTTGCATAATACCTATGCTAGAGATAAGCGGTATTTGAGTTTACCCTTAGTATAGGGGATCAAAAGGTGAACATATTCCTAAACCGGGAGTCGATGTTCCCGAGTATATTATATATATTTTATATATATATGGTTATAGTTTTCAAAACTATTAATCGAATAAGGTTTATTCGATAACTTTAACTTTATTTTATTATTTGAATATTATTTCGAATATTCATTCGAGGGCTTATGACTCAGTTTATATTATTTAATGATTATTAATTGGATACTCATTTGAGGATGTATGACTCCTTTATTTTATTTAATGAATATTATTTATAATATTCATTCGAGGTATTATGACTCCGCTTATTATTTAATAATATTCTTTATTTTATTAAAGAATAATGTTCGATAATCAAACTTACTTTTGATTATTCAAATAAAGATATTACTTTCGTATAAGGATATCTTTGATTATTTACTATTCATTTCAAGTATAAGTTTTCCAACTTCTACCTCAATTATTCTTTATGGGAATATTATTTAAATAATAATATTCAGATATTTCTTTTATATTGAGACTGATTTACTTTATTAAATCAGCATTATTCCAAACACTCTTTAAAGTATTTTCGAGTCTTCAAAATAATTTTTAAAAGTTAGAGCGGATCCCAAAACTCATTTTTATATTTAAGATCTTCCTTTTAAAAGGGGATTTAAATACTCACTCAAAACCTGAGGGATCTGGCTCTATGGTGTATTTTATATTCGCAACAAGGTTGCAGTTTTGGTAAATGAATTGATTACTTACCCAACGTTCGGGAAGTAAGTCCATCTATCGAGTCGGCATAAGCAACATGGGCTCAGTGGGCGTCCATGATAGTGTAAGTGGCTCAGTGGGAGTCCATCAAATGCATAAGTGGCTGAGTGGCAGTCCAGCATAAGGTCCTATTGCGGCCAGGGTGATGACCAGTGGGGAATTCGTCCATCTACTAGTAGAAAAGGTTACTTATTGGTATCTTTGCCTGATCAGCAAGATATCGGGTTTATGCCATAATTCTTTTTCCCTTCCAAAAATTCATTGGATGTTACAAACTCTGTTCATACTTTACATGACAGAGGTTTTCAGGGACTGTATAAAGAAGATGTATATGTGGACATATATATCGGAACTTAATGAAGTATATCATAACTTCATTTCCTTCAATAATACTTCAAAGATTTAATCTATTCAAATCTGTCTTGTAGTCTCATCTATGTGATGAACTGTTGAAAGCTCATTATACTTTGAACAGTGGTAGTTCAAGTAACTTTATAAATGATATAAGTATAGTGAAGTATTTGGTAACTTCATCCCTTGTTTTTACTTATATCCAGTAAGTAATTATCTTACACTTGATAAAGGATTCTAGTAAGTATCCGTTTAGATACTTGTATTATTGTTATCACTATATATTATCTTGCGAGCTGTAAGGCTCACTCTTGCTTTATTTCTTCATCACACAACCACAGTTAGGAAAGATGGCCAGACTCCAGCAGACCCAGCGCAAGCGCGTGGGAAGCGTCCCGCGTCTTCCCGTTGATGTTGTAGCTGCTATAGCTGCAAAGGTAGATCTATTGGTAGATCAGGAATTCTACTTTTGAGAATCAATTATGTATAATTATAACTTGTGGCAGATAATGGCAATTAACTGTAAATTTATCAAGTAATCATTTTGGGTTGTAATAACTTTTAATTGTGGATTCAAAGACTGGTACTTATTTCAATTTCATCTCTGAGACTATAACGGGTTGTGGTGTGTGTTAGTGTGGGGTCACAGCATAAGGTTATTTATTATTAATTAAGTGAAGTGATATTGTGGAAAGAAAGACCGTGACGACCCGGATTCCTGACCCCGGATCTGGGGGTGTTACAGTGTGGAATTTGCTTATCGAGAAGTCATATTGAAAGAATAGATATATATCGATATGTCACTATCCTGACTCTTATTGAGAACTAGAAAATTACTTATCGAGATGTCAAATAAAAACCAGTTTGTCCTGAATGGAATGAATTTTTCTAATTTTTATTTGAATAAATCAAAATAAAATTAGAATGAGTTTATCAAAAGTATTTTACCAAAATAATTTATTAAATTAAATTATCTCAGTTTTAAGTTGTTGATAAGTCTAAAATTTATACTTGTAGAGAACTCTGTGAATTATCACTTATCGAGATCTCTACAATGACTAATCGAGAAGTCATAATAATGCTTGTCGAGAAGTCTCAAAATGACTTGTCGAGAAGTCAGTCAGACTTATCGAGAACTCAGTTCTCTATATACTTTTATCCTTTTTGGATTTTGTCTTATGCTAATTTCACATACTGAAAATATAAATTAACATTTAGACAGTTTTCTTAGAATTGAAAATTTTCAATTTAAATTTTGAATTTTGGAAAATAAATATACATAGATTTCTGAAATATTTATAACTCATATTTCAGTTAATTTCCAATTAAATCAAATTAATTTTGATTTATTAGAAATCAATCAGCTGCAACACATTAGCTGAGTTCTTGCCTTTAGGATGAAGAATTTAACATTCCAATTTCACCTGCAAGTCTAGTGAAAGTAGCTTCATCTAAAGGTTTAGTAAAAATATCAGCTAATTGTTTTTCTGTTGGAACAAAAATGAGCTCAATGGTACCATTTGCAGTATGTTCTCTAATAAAATGGTACCTTACATCAATGTGCTTTGTTCTAGAATGATTAACTGGATTAGCCACAATAGATATAGCACTAGTATTGTCACACATAATTGGAATTTTATGTAACACTATGTCATAGTCCATTAGCTGGTTTCTAATCTAAAGCACTTGAGCACGACAATTTCCACCAGCTATGTATTCAGCCTCAGCTGTGGAAGTTGACACATATTGTTGTTTCTTGTTATACCAGGATACAAGTCTTTGTCCAAGAAATTGACAACTTCCACTAGTACTCTTTATGTCAACCCTGCATCCAGCAAAATCTGTATATGTGTATCCAACAGCTTCAATTCTTGTTCCCTTAGGATACCATAGTCCCAAGTTTGGAGTCCCCATTAAGTATCTGAAATTCTCTTCACGGGCATCAAATGTGATTCCTTTGGATTGGCTTGAAATCTTACACACAGACATGTTGCAAATATAATGTCTGGTCTAATAACAGTCAAATAAAGCAAAGATCCAATCTATCCTCAATAACCTGAAATGTCTACACTTTTTCCTTTCTTATCTTCATCCAACTTTATAGCTGTAAACAGAGGTGTTGATGCAGGTGAACAATCAACCATACAAAACTTCTTCAATAAATCTTTAGCATACTTGGTTTGGTTGATGTAGATTCCATCACTTCTTTGACTGACTTGAAATCCAAAATAGTAACTTAACTCTCCCATCATACTCATTTCATATTCACTTTGCATGAGTTTTGAGAATCTTTGACATAGTTTTTCATTGGTAGAGCCAAAAATAATATCATCCACATAGATCTGAAGTAGGATCATATCGCCACCATGTTGCTTGTAGAAGAGAGTCTTATCAATAGTTCCTTTAGAGAATCCATGTTTAATCAAAAATTCTGATAATGTGTCATACCATTCTCTAGGTGCTTGCTTTAGTCCATAGAGAGCCTTAGAATTTGATAGATAAAATCTGGAAATTCAGGATCTTCAAAGCCAGGTGGTTGTTGCACATAAACTACTTGTTCTAACTCATCATTTAGAAATACACTCTTTACATCCATTTGATACACTTTAAAGTTTGAGTATGCAGCAAATTCAAGAAAGATTCTTATTGCTTTAAGTCTTGCAACTGGAGCAAAAGTTTTATCATAATCAATTCCCTCTTCCTGTGAGTAGCCTTTTGCAATCAACCTTGCTTTGTTTCTTGTTACAAACCCATTTTCATCCATTTTGTTCCTAAACACCCACTTTGTTCCAATTACACTTCTGTTCTTTGGTGCAGGAACCAACTTCCAAACTTTATTTCTTTCAAAGTAATTTAGCTCCTCTTGCATAGTAGATATCCAATCAGGATCAAGTAGAGCTTTCTCAGTTTTCTTAGGCTCAACTTGTGAAAGAAAGCATACATGTGGACATTCATTACCATTTGCACTTCTAGTCCTCACTCCAGCATTTGGATCACCAATAATTGCTTCTCTTGTGTGACTCCTATCCCATTTCCTGGTGTGAGTTTGTTGACTTGAATTTTCTGCATCTTCTTCACCATTGGCATGACTTGCTGAACTTTCTCCTCCTTCCCCCCTGAGTTTGTGCTATCAAATTCAGGTGTTTGAGATGAGCTTCTATTCTCATGATTCATTTGTTCAGTTTACTCTTCATCCCTTTTGTTGCTTGTGTTGACTTCATCTTCATCTTCAGAATCACTATCAATGTTAAGATTTTCAAATTTAAGGGCCTCAGCTTCACTATCATCAAGACATTCTAAGCCTGGACACTCGTCATCATCAAAAGTCACATCTGTTCTTTCCATAATTTTCTTTTGTTCAAGCACATAGATTTTGTAGGCACCTCTCTAAAAGAACACCGAAAATGGTGGAGAAAAACGATCAAAAAATAAGAAAGGACGGCATATTAAACGAAAAAAACAGTGCATGATATCGCTATTCGTATCAGTCCTCCGAGAAAAGCCTAGCTGGGACTAAATACAAGTTATTAGTCTTAAATAAGGGATGATTATGTCAATCACCATGATTAGCAAAACTTGTAAACATTATGACAAGATTAGCTTTTCAACTGAACTCATGATTACGAGAACAAAACGTTCCCCTCCTAACGGATCAGACTACCCTGCAGGAGGCTCCCAAGGTCCATTAAGACCACTCTCGGATGACCAGCCAACAATTGGAGGGCATATGGCCGACCAGGAGCCTCTGTAGTAGAGCCAAGACGGACATAATTTGCTTCCATAGTGCTCCCGGCCGACCAGCCCACAAATTGGGACCTTTTGGCCAACCAGGAGCCTCCGTAACAGAGCCAACACGACCACAATTTGCTTCCGTAATGGCCCTAAACGACCAGCCAACTATTGGAGGGCATATGGCCGACCAGAAGCCTCTGTGGTGCTCCCGACCAACCCATAAATTGAGGCCTTTTGGCCAACCGGGAGCCTCCGTAGCAGAGCCAAGATGACCCCAATTTGCTTCCGTAGTGCTCCGGCCCGACCAGCCCACAAATTGGGGGCTTTTGGCCAACCAGGAACCTCCGTAGCAGAGCCAAGACAACCACAATTTTCCTCCGTAGTGACCCTGGCCGACCGGCCAACAAATTGAGGCCTCTTGGCTGACCAGAGTCTCCTGTAGGAGAGCCCTGAGGCCTTCAAAAGTTGCTCCAGAGGCCCTCTTGAGAGGTCCTTTAGAAATTTCTCAGAAAGGATAACTCTCAGCAGAACTAAGTTTTGTGAAGACCAGAACGTCCACGAGAACGAGTTCGTTAGAGTACAGAACATCCTACAAAGGAAGTTTTGACAAGTTTAATGAAGTATAAGACTTCCATTAGAACAAGTTCAATAGAACGAGTACATCATGTTCAAAAGAATGAGTACAGAATGTTCACTGAAACAGCCGTAGCAGAGTTATAAGGAACTCAAGGGCAACCATGAGATTAATTCCATAGACAACCAAGAGCAAGAAGAGCATGGAAAAGTTTGTGGAAGATTTGACTCTAATTTAGAGGTTCTACAACAAAAATAAAAATAAAAATTGGAGCAAGCACCCTTGGTCAGCACAGAATAGGAGGGCCTTCTCCAGGCCGACCAAGAGGTGGCCTACCTCCCTAGGCCGAGCAACCCACATGCAAGGGAATGTGGCCGAGCAGAGCCTTCTGCAGCAGAAGGTTCTGCTCGGCCCCGGTGACTATAACGACTCGTATCTTTTACTATTTAAATGTGTAATTGTTAAATAATTAATAAATAAAATATGTGTATTGGTAGTGTCAGCACTGTATTGTGTGTTACTATTTTTATGTGTGACTGTGGATGCATACGGATTAATTGTGTAATAAATATTGAGTGGTATTGTTCTGTTCCACTTTAAAGAGTGGATTTAATTGTAGATTTATTTCCATAAATATCTGGATGATCTCAAAAATTGGTTTTATAATTTTATAATTTCAATAATTATTTTTAGGACTTTATAAAATTGAGAAATCAATATTTCATTAATTATTTATTTTTTTTAAATGATTTTTTGGGTGTGTTTAATGGTAAAATCCATATTTAATTATGGAAATCTTCAAAAAAAATTATGAAACTTATATTTTATTAAATTCGTATTATTCTTAGAATTTTAAAATTATTTTGGAAATTTTCAGGATTAATTTCACCCACGCGTCGATTCGTTTAATTGATTAAAGCGGGTATAAAGTGCATTTCAGAAATCTTTTTAAAATTTCAAAAAATTTATGTTTTTATAAACTTCGGGATTTTTAGAAAATTTTAAGACTATTTTTGTAATTTTATGAATTTGTTTTATGCACACCTTGGTTCGATAAATTGTGAGGTGCGGTGCAGAATTATGACATCAGGTGTTAATGGTACACGTGTCTTGTTTATAATTAACATCAGCCACGTGTTGGATTGTTAAGACTTTTGCAGTTTAGATAATTAAAATATGAGATAATAAAAATCAAAATTAGAAACAGTTATTCATATTGGTGTATATCCAATTTCTTGTGCCCATATCTCTGTTCCTCCATCTCTCTCGATATGCAGTCTTTCCTCTCTATTTTTCTTTGGTTTCGCCGCCGCCTACTTCCGGCTAAACGCCGGTTGTCCCTTTGTTTGCGATTCCTTGCCCAACCTCTGTTTGGTTGAAATACACAGGAGCATATATATATATATATATGTGTGTGTGTGTGTGTGAGTGTGTGTATGTATCAGCCGCAAGGGGGGGTGCGGATTGGTCGTGATTCCTTCTTGCCACCTTGTTTCTGCTTTCCGGCCGCCGCTATTTTCATTTTCCGGCCAAAAGTCGGGGGGTGTGTGAGTGGTAGGCCTGTGTGGATTTTGTGTATACATCCGTGTGCGTGCGTTGTGTTGTGGGTGTTTTAAATTCCCGTGTTGCTCTGTGTGTCCTGCTTCTCCACTTCCGGTTGCCGCCGGTCTCGATCGGCGAGGTAACCTGTTGATTGTGGTGCGTGTCTCCAGCGTGGTAACCTGTGTTTCAGTGATGTTTTGATTCAGTTATTTAACAGAGAAATATTATTTTCTTGTTAAATTAACTAGCTGATTGATGTAATGAAATTGATGAAATTAATTCGGTAATTATTGCATTATTTATTCGAATTATTAGATGGTAATAATTCGGAATTTTTTTATCGGTGAAATCCGTGATTGGAAACCCAATTTTGGTACCTCCGGATTTTATCGCCGTCCGCGATGAATTTTGATGAGCGGGCGGTGGATTGTGATGACGTTGTTCTGAGTTCTATAAACAAATAAATAAATATAAACTATGACTATAAATATAAGTTGTAATAATAATAATTAGTTGGTTAAATCGGTGGTATTGATGAAATGAATTGTTGAATTGAATGGTTGTAATTTGACGTCGAGTTGTTCGACGGGTAGGCCGATAAATAGAGGAGGTGCTGCCCAAATTTTTGGAAATTTAATTCAGAATTTCGGGACATACCCTGTAATCATTGGAATGTCGAACGAGTATAAATGAGTATATCCATATATTCTGTGTGAAACTTGATTATACGATATGATGAACTATTTTTGCCAAATCGATAACGCTGATTTCGTAAAATTTCGAGTATACATATTTTCTGTAAGCGAACATCAAACAGATTTCTCGAGAACATAAACCCTGATTATTGGATATGTTATTGTATTGTAATAATATATATAATTATGAGTCAGGATCTGATATCGAGTGGGTAGATGTGTTGTTGAGGATATGTCAAGCATACCTAGACGTCTAACGTAGGGTATTTCGGCTCTGTAGGTTCTGGTCGAAGGACTCATGAATTGATATCGAATTAAGATAATCTAGTGATCAGTCGGCAAGTGCCTCGAGGTTCTCAAGCAAAGAACCCTGAGAGTCCTGGATACTATCTTGAGATAGATTGCTGCGAAGCAGGGATGTCTTCTAGTGAGACAGTCATTTTTCCATGAGAGCCTGAGCGTTCAAGTCTATCAAAATCAGTTAGAGATGGTCGTAAAGCTCTGCAAGGCAAGTACCCTGACCATTCTTTTATGGTTCAGTATATATGAATAACTAAATGTTTTACTTTCGTAATGAAACAGAAATGTTTTGAGTTACGTATCCCCTGTATTTAAAAACGTTGTTTAAATTGTATTTTGGGGAAAAGTAACTTCTGAAAACACCTATCTCTAAACGTGATTTAAATGAAAAGAGGATTTGAATAGTGTGCTGTGATAGAATGGATTTTGAAAAGAGATAGGTAAAAGTGACGATTTTGAAAACTGGATTAAAACGATCAGATATGGGATACGTTGGGGCCAGAGTAGGCCTATTGAGTTGGCGTAAGAGGCTAATTCGGTTGCGCGCACTGTATAACCGATTAGTCCAGCAGGTCAGAGACCTAGCTAGTCTCTGAGTTCCGGAACAGGTAATTGAAATGGCAGTTGGAGCCATGAATAAGATGGCAGTTAGAGCCGTCTGGTGTTGATAGCCTGATCAGTTATCTTCACATATCCGCTACGTATCTGATTTGGTTTTGTGTGATTCCCGTAAGGGCATGAGTAGTTAATATAGCGGATTTGGAAATGAAAATGGCATGCTAGAATTATTCGTTGGTATTTATACACAGCACACTACTGATGTTGTTGTTTTACAGAGCATGCTAGTTTTGATATCCAGTTTATACTTGTTTTACATGTTTCTGTCAAGATATGAATTCTGTTCCTATAACTGCTTTGCTTTAAACTAATTTGCTTGTTACTCATATAGCGGTACTGCTGAGCAAGCAATTGCTCACCCTTGCAGAATGTTTTATATATGTATTGCAGATGCCTAGGAGAATCTTCGGTGCTAGTCGGGCAGAGTTCCAGTTCCCTTTGTGTCAGACTCCTCTGAGATGGTTGTGCTAGACCAAGGGTGGTCTGTTGAGTTGCTGTGTTAAGTTAGTTGCGTCGAGATAATTGTTGTAAGTTTGAGTTGTATTAGTTGAGTAACCTAAATCATACTTAAACCTGGAAAAGTTTTTGGTAAACGGGTCGTAGTTATGTTTTAGACTGAATTATAATTATTATTATTGTTGATGATGACGTCAACTCCTGACCCCGGGGTTGAGGCCGTCACAGTTGGTATTAGAGCTACAGGTTTGAGTCCCTGATTTAGGTTATGGGTAGAGTCAAAAGAGTGAAGAAAGGTTCGTAGATAGATGTGAGTCAGCAACTCAATCAGAGGAGCAGGTCTATGAGTTTAGTCAAGGGTTTCGGAAGCGTAACCCTGACATTTGTTGAGGATTGACTGGAGCTTCCCTAGTTTAGAGTACGTCTCTTTTGTATATGTATTATTAGTAAGGGTCGATAGAGATTTCTAGATTCCCTCTCGAGAATTCGAGGCTGATTGAGCGAATTCAGCTTCTGAGCAGACCTTTAATGTGTCAGCTGAAGGGACGCCAACGTTATTTCTAAATATCGCAATTTCTGTGTCGAGGAATATTATTGGACTGATTGTGTGACCCTTGGTGAGTTCGGATAGCGTGATAATAGTCAGGGGTTGTTATGACGACTAAGTTTGGAAGTGACTGTGAATTAGAACGGGAGGTGATATCTTTGAACCCTTATACTTCATCCTTGAAATGTATTTTGTTTCCAGAGTAACTGTTTCCTATTCCATAAGTTGCTTATCTTTCCGATGAGGAAGTTGTGAATCTGAGGTAAGCTACTTAGGGTTCTGTTGATCTCATTACAAATCAAATTCCTTCTTTTCTATTTGTGAATTTCTTATCTGAACATTGTTTCTTTCCTCGGTGACTTTTTCGGGTGATTGGGGCAAACAATGCATATGAATTGACCATTTGTCTATGTGACAAAAGGGTCTGGTGGGACGCCACCGAATTATGTGTTGTGACCATATTGTACTAAGATTGGCCATCTTATGTACCTGTATGGTTGTTCTCAATCGTACCTACGTCTTCTTCACAATTTCTTCTTATTTGATTCCCTTGAGTTTGTAATTTTCTTTAATATTCTATGATAATGAATTTCTGCGATTAGATGGCCCTCGTTATTGAAAGCAAGTGAGGGCGACTATCGAAAAGAACGAGAGTCCTATATCAGGATATCATTTAAGGATAATGGTAACCGCGAGAGTTAAGGAACTAAAAATGGAGTTACAGCTTCGGGAAAAGTAAGACAGTGGTGGATGAACCGCTCGTGGGTGAAAAGAAATCCTCTCTAGAAGAGTGATTGGTTGAAATTTGAACTTTGGTGCTTAGAGGAGCTCAGCGTTCCTTAAATTGACCTAATTAAACAGTTTGTTCAAGGTAGGTGGATATTATGATCAGATAAGTCTCGTAGTGTATCAGATTAGTATTAGTATGATAATAGAGCAATGACCGGAAGTTAGTCCGTTGCTGTTGAATTGAGGAGTCATGTTATGTTATTCGGTTTCTTTGTATTTTAGTCTTCTGAACTGTTGTTGATTCTGCTACTGTCATTGTTGATGTGATTGCTAGTGCTATTAATCTATATTTCTTTGGTAAATGGGCCCCGGTATTAAAGACATAGGTATTTTATTGGGCAGCATTTTCCTGATACAAGTGCATCGTTTAAACGGTGATATCTTTTGCTAAACATTTTGCTATGTTTTGAATAAATTCATATACATATTCCAGGAAAATGCCACCCAAGAAATTACCCAGTCTAAGGAAAATAGTAGTAATTTTGTAGAGGGTCCAATTATAAATGAAATCGTAGACTTGTTGCGCAAGCAGCAGCAACAACAGTTGCAGCTAATCCAACAGGTTCAGCAACAGCAACTACTGTCGCAGTAGCAATAGCAAGGAGTGAACCCAAGTGTTTGTTTCAAATCTTATTGGAATGTTAACCTCTTTGAGTTTAAAAGTGAACCTAATCTAGTAACTGCTGGGGCATAGTTAAGAGAAATGGAGGAAGTTTTCAACCTCTGCAAGTAAGTGATAACTGTAAGACCGATTGTGTAAGTTATTTGTTGAAAAATGAAGTGAATTATTGGTGGGAATCAACCAGAGCGTTAGAAGGAGAAGGCCCTATTTCATGGGCTAGGTTTACTGAGTTGTTTTTGGAAAGGTATTTCCCAGATTGTATGCGAAGTCAAATGAAAAATTGAGTTTCTAGAACTAGAACAAGGTGAAAGAAGTGTGTTAGAATTTGAGGCCAAGTTTACAGAATTGGCCTGATTAGTTCCTAAGTATGTAAGTATAGAGATTCAGACAAGTAAGGAGAATCCATTTAAAGATTTGAGAATTGGTTTGGCCGGAATAGGGGTAAGAGATTCTGGAGATAGAGTTTATTTCAAGATAGATCTAGTGCTACTTCAGTTGCTTCCACTCCAGCCCAGTCAGTCAAGTGAGCAGTGGATTGCAAGTCCTGTGACAGGAGACGCAGTAGTGCGTGCAAAAAAAAGAGTGTGCAATGTTTCAAGTATGGATATAAGGGTCATTATGCCTCGGAAGGTAACCCGGGGGTTATGTATTACAATCATGGAGAAAGTGGGCATGTTGTAAGGAGTTGTAAAATGGTTATTTAAGATACTACATCACAAGTGTTTAGAAGTTGGACGTAGTTGCAGTTGATCTGACACCCTCCGAGTGAGAAGGGTTTGATGTGATTTTAGGATTGAGTTGGTTGCCCTGTGTTATGACCAAGAGTGGTTTTAGAAGAAACGAAGTGTAAAGTGTACAGAAGCCAATAGTAAGATAAGTTTCTGGAGGCAGAAGCAATATAAGGAATTCTTCCAATCATGCGAGAAAAGAAGTAATAAGCTAAGGATATAAGGTAGATCCACTATCTGTAAAGATACGAAGAAGCGAGTATTTAAGCTGGAAGAATGTTGGGTAATAATAAATGCCCTGGAGTTTCTGGAGGCCAGTGGAATGAAATAATTAGTTGATAATGGTAAAAGTTATTAGAACGAAAAATGAGCATACAAGATATAGTTTTTGGGGTACACCAGTGATGTTGCTGGAAAGAGAAATGAAATTATGAGATTGTGTACTAATTATCGGGAGTTTAACAAGATGATAAATAAGAATAGGTAACCTCTATAAAGGATTGGTTACTTATGTGATCTAATTTAAGGAGTGCGTGATTTCTACGGGATTGACTTATGATACAGTATGAGGGCATGTCAAGGATTGTGGTTAGGATGAGTTATGAACGCTGCAAGGTTGGTGATATCATGTGGAGTGACAAGTGTATGAGTCGTCTATAAGGATTTAAAGAACGTGGTGTATAAGGAGTACGTGGAAAAGTACAATGTATTTATTGATAACATCCTCGCCCATCAAAGGGCGAAGGAAGTCCAAGTTGAAAACCTAGAGAAATGCCGCGAAGGATTGAACGGTGGCAATTGTATAATAAACCTTAAAAGTATGAAGTTCTAGTCAGGAGCCCGGTTATTTGGGTAACTATCAACCAAGCAAGGTCCATTTAGGGACCAATATCTTGAATAGAAGAGAAGAAATGAATATGATTAAGATTACTGAGGAATTAATAGAAGAATTGGAAAGAGTAAAAGTGGGAGATTGACTACCTAAAGGTGATAAGAAGTGAAAATATGAGATTACTTTCTAGCCTTAACATATGAGAATGAGTATGAGGTGTTCGAATGTTTGGGAATTAAGTTAAAAATAAATACTACCTATCATCCTTAGATGAAGGGTCAAAATGTTAAGATGATTTGGACAATGTAAGCTATGTGGAGAGTATATATGTTGAGTTTAACAGAAACTGAGGTAATCATCTATTAAAGATTGGGTATTCTATGCTAATAGTTATTATGTTGGTAAGAAAATGCTACCTTGTGAAGCCTGGTATGGACATAAGCCTAGATCATAACTCTATTGAGAGAAAGTGGGAGTAGAGATATTTTTAAGTCCTGAGCTAATTCAATACGTCAAGAGTGTAGTGGTGTTGATTCGGAAAAGAGTTGAAACAACTCGGGATAAGCAAAGAAAGAAAATGGACTTGCATCGAAAGAATATGGATATAGAATTACGATCGTTGGTGCGGGTAAACGTTTTATCTTGAAAGAAATTGGTTAAATTTGAATAGAAGGGACAAGTAGAGTCCTAAATGTATTGAACTGTTAGAAGTATAAAGAAATATAGGCAAAGTTGTCTATGAGTTGATGTTATCACCGCAGTTGCCATGTATATATATAGAATGTGTTCCACGTGTCAATATTGAGTGAATACATATCTGGTTGAGCCAAGTCATTGATTAGGAGCCAATGGGCTCTTATCCAAATATTTGTTCTGCGTGGGATGATCGATCCTAATCTCGGATCGTTGAGAGCGAGTTTATAAGAAGGAATTTATATCCCTAATAAGTATGCTTTGAATAAATCCTCGAGTCGAAGAGTCTACCTGGAAGTTAGAGTCAGATATGCTTGACAAATATCCTCATTTGTTTAGTTAGATTAGATTCTGAGGACAGAATCTTTTTAAGGGGGGAAGAATATAACGACTCGTATATTTTACTATTTAAATGTGTAATTGTTAAATAATTAATAAATAAAATATGTGTATTGGTAGTGTCAGCAGTGTATTGTGTGTTACTATTTTTATGTGTGACTGTGGATGCATACGGATTAATTGTGTAATAAATATTGAGTGGTATTGTTCAGTTCCACTTTAAAGAGTGGATTTAATTGTAGATTTATTTCCATAAATATCTGGATGATCTCAAAAATTGGTTTTATAATTTTATAATTTCAATAATTATTTTTAGGACTTTATAAAATTTAGAAATCAATATTTTATTAATTATTTATTTTTTAAAATAATTTTCTGGGTGTGTTTAATGGTAAAATCCATATTTAATTATGGAAATCTTTAAAAAAATTATGAAACTTATATTTTATTAAGTTCGTATTATTCTTAGAATTTTAAAATTATTTTGGAAATTTTCAGGATTAATTTCACTCGCGTGTCGATTCGTTTAATTGATAAAAGCGGGTATAAAGTGCATTTCAGAAATCTTTTTAAAATTTCAAAAAATTTATGTTTTTATAAACTTCGGGATTTTTAGAAAATTTTAAGACTATTTTTGTAATTTTATGAATTTGTTTTATGCACACCTTGGTTCGATAAATTGTGAGGTGCGGTGCAGAATTAGGACATCGGGTATTAATGGTACACGTGTCTTGTTTATAATTAGCATCAACCATGTGTTGGATTGTTAAGACTTTTGTAGTTTAGATAATTAAAATATGAGATAATAACAATCAAAATTAGAAACAGTTATTCATATTGGTGATATCCAATTTCTTGTGCCCATATCTCTGTTCCTCCATCTCTCTCGATATGCAGTCTTTCCTCTCTATTTTTCTTTGGTTTCGCCGCCGCCTACTTCCGGCTAAACGTCTGCTGTCCCTTTGTTTGCGATTCCTTGCCCAACCTCTGTTTGGCTGAAATACACACGAGCATATATATATATATATATATATATATATATGTGTGTGTGTGTGTGTGTGTGTGTATGTATCAGCCGCGAGGGGGGTGCGGATTGGTCGTGATTCCTTCTTGCCGCCTTGTTTCTGCTTTCCGACCGCCGCTATTTTCATTTTCCGGCCAAAAGTCGGGGGGTGTGTGAGTGGTAGGCCTGTGTGGATTTTGTGTATACATCCGTGTGCGTGCGTTGTGTTGTGGGTGTTTTAAATTCTCGTGTTGCTCTGTGTGTCCTACTTCTCCACTTCCGGTTGCTGCCGGTCTCGATCGGCGAGGTAACCTGTTGATTGTGGTGCGTGTCTCCAGCGTGGTAACCTGTGTTTCAGTGATGTTTTGATTCAGTTATTTTACAGAGAAATATTATTTTCCTGTTAAATTAACTAGCTGATTGATGTTGTGAAATTGATGAAATTAATTCGGTAATTATTGCATTATTTATTCGAATTATTAGATGGTAATAATTCGGAATTTTTTTATCGGTGAAATCCGTGATTGGAAACCCAATTTGGGTACCTCCGGATTTTATCGCCGTCCGCGATGAATTTTGATGAGCGGGCGGTGGACTGTGATGACGTTGTTCTGAGTCCTGTAAACAAATAAATAAATATAAACTACGAGTATAAATATAAGTTGTAATAATAATAATTAATTTATTAAATCGGTGGTATTGATGAAATGAATTGTTGAATTGACTGGTTGTGATTTGACGTCGAGTTATTCGACGGGTAGGCCGATAAATAGAGGAGGTGCTGCCCGAATTTTTGGAAATTTAATTCAGAATTTCGGGACAGACCCTGTAATCATTGAAATGTCGAACGAGTATAAATGAGTATATCCATTTATTCTGTGCGAAATTTGATTATACGATGTGATGAACTATTTTTGCCAAATCGATAACGCTGATTTCGTAAAATTTCGAGTATACGTATTTTCTGTAAGCGAACATCAAACAGATTTCTCGAGAACATAAACCCTGATTATTGGATCTGTTATTGTATTGTAATAATATATATAATTATGAGTCAGGATCTGATATCGAGTGGGTAGATGTGTTGTTGAGGATATGTCAAGCATACCTACACGTCTAACGTAGGGTATTTCGGCTCTGTAGGTTCTGGTCGAAGGACTCAGGAATTGATATCGAATTAAGATAATCTAGTGATCAGTCGGCAAGTGCCTCGAGGTTCTCAAGCAAAGAACTCTGAGAGTCCTGGATACTATCTTGAGATAGATTGCTGCGAAGCAGGGATGTCTTCTAGTGAGACAGTCATTTTTCCATGAGAGCCTGAGCGTTCAAGTCTATCAAAATCAGTTAGAGATGGTCGTAAAGCTCTGCAAGGCAAGTACCCTGACCATTCTTTTATGGTTCAGTATATATGAATAACTAAATGTTTTACTTTCGTAATGAAACAGAAATGTTTTGAGTTACGTATCCCCTATATTTCAAAACGTTGTTTAAATTGTATTTTAGGGAAAAGTAACTTCTGAAAACACCCATCTCTAAACGTGATTTAAATGAAAAGAGGATTTGAATAGTGTGCTGTGATAGAATGGATTTTGAAAAGAGATAGGTAAAAGTGACGATTTTGAAAACTGGATTAAAACGATCAGATATGGGATACGTTGGGGCCAGAGTAGGCCTATTGAGTTGGCGTAAGAGGCTAATTCGGTTGCGCGCACTGTATAACCGATTAGTCCAGCAGGTCAGAGACCTAGCTAATCTCTGAGTTCCGGAACAGGTAATTGAAATGGCAGTTGGAGCCATGAATAAGATGGCAGTTAGAGCTGTCTGGTGTTGATAGCCTGATCAGCTGTCTTCACATATCTGCTACGTATCTGATTTGGTTTTGTGTGATTCCCGTAAGGGCATGAGTAGTTAATATAGCGGATTTGAAAATGAAAATGGCATGCTAGAATTATTCTTTGGTATTTATACACAGCACACTACTGATGTTGTTGTTTTATAGAGCATGCTAGTTTTGATATCCAGTTTATACTTGTTTTACATGTTTCTGTCAAGATATGAATTATGTTCCTATAACTGTTTTGCTTTAAACTAATTTGCTTGTTACTCATATAGCGGTACTGCTGAGCAAGCGATTGATCACCCTTGCAGAATGTTTTATATATGTATTGCAGATGCCTAGGAGAATCTTCGGTGCTAGTCGGGCAGAGTTCCAGTTCCCTTTGTGTCAGACTCCTCTGAGATGGTTGTGCTAGACCAAGGGTGGTCTGTTGAGTTGCTGTGTTAAGTTAGTTACGCCGAGATAATTGTTGTAAGTTTGAGTTGTATTAGTTGAGTAACCTAAATCATACTTAAACCTGGAAAAGTTCTTAGTAAAGGGGTCGTAGTTATGTTTTAGACTGAATTATAATTATTATTATTGTTGTTGATGACGTCAACTCCTGACCCCGGAGTTGAGGCCGTCACAGTAACCCCCTGCGAAAATTTTCAAAAATTTTGGAAAAAAAAATCGATTTTTTTTAAATTTTCAGGATTTTGAGATTATGTCCCGATTATGGCCGATTAGTGAAATTTAGCCCAGATTAGGGCCAATTAGTGTATATTAAGCGTAATTAACCCGAGCTAGGGGGAATTAGTGATTCGTACGATGAAATTAGCCCGGATTAGGGCCGTTTAACCTATTCACTCTTATAATTAGTGTGAATTAGGGATAATTAGTGTCTTATGCATGCTGATTAGTCCTGATTAGCCCCGTTTAAAGTAGATTAGCCTCGATTAAGGCCAAATAGTGCATTCTAGCTTAATACTAGGCTCTTTCAAGCCTAGTTAGCAGCTTGTACATGGAAATTAGGGCCGATTAGGGCCAGTTAGCAGCTTTTACCCTATAATTAACCTTGACGAAGGTTAAGGGGTGATAAACGCTCGCTTTTTAGTCCCGCTTAGGACCGTTTAGTGTTAAACAATATCCAAATAGCCTGTGCAAAGGCATTAAGTGTGTATAGTCACAATAATAAGTCATTGTAAATGTGTAGGTCGCTCCACACTTTATGATAAAACGGCGATACCTATAAGGGGCCGACACTCATGAAGGCCGGAAACCCAGGAAGGGCTGGTACCCATGAAGGGCGATACCCGAGAAGGACCGAAAGTGTCCCGAGTCGCGGATAGAGCATTATAACTTTCACGAAAACTCGAGTAGTATTCACAGAAGTTGGGGGGCAAACGATATGGATAGAAAATACATCCTAAAGACACATTAAATGTCGCATTAATTACACTCAGGCTTTTTGTCTAAAGTCCAGTATAAACCTGTCTGGTCCGAATTCGTAGGAGACTCAAGACGACCCACGTAGACAAGGCCCACCAGCTGAGGTCGTTAAGGTCCACGAATATAATCTGTTCACGGACTAGGCCCAATACAGCTGGAAGAGCAGAGACGTGTGTCCTAAAGGGACTCAAAGTCCTACACAAAAGGTTCTGGAGTTCCTTCCCTTATAGGACTCCTAATCACCATCTAAGTTGGAGACTTGTCCACCAAGTCTCCCAACACAAGTCTAACTCTAGACTCACCTCAAAATAAAAAGTCAAAATCGTGATTTCACGGCCATTAAAATGGCACTTGGAGATGGCCTACTGAATTACTTATTAAAATTATCTTTTAATATATTTGATTTTTTTGATCTTATTACTCATTCCAGGTATTTCTGGATTAAACTGAATATTTTTGACCCGATAAGCACACAAGTCAAACTGAATTAAATGAAATTATGATTTTTTGAAAACAAATAATAAAAAAGTATAAAAAGTATTTAATTTTATAATATATATATATATATCATAACAATTACAACATAATTAATGTTTATATGTGTGTGTCTGCGTGCGCGTTTGTCTAACTATAAAATTTACACTACAACTATATAATTGTATAAACTAACATTTTGTTCACTCAAAAGTTAAAGTATTAAAAAATAAAATTTGATAAAAGGAGAGGATATGACTTATGTAATAAGAATTTTAGTTTATACTCAAAAAGTTATGTAGAATGATGGTAGTGACATGAAATTTGTGAGTGTGAGATAAGGGGTTCGATTCTTATTTAATACATCACAAATATTGTATAAGAAAGGCAAAATCGTGTTCTACTTATTTCTAATAAATATTGTATAAGAATATTTTTAACCCTTGATTGACATATAAGATATAGTAAGAGATATAAAAGTTAAAGTTAAAAGAAGGAGAGATTACCGACTAAAGTCTTCACTTGCATAAAAACATTTTCAGAGTACAACTATTAGCAAAACAAAAATAGAATGTTTGCGCAGCACTAGCATTGTTTTACTTTCAAGGACTCACCCTGTCACGCGGTGTTTTTTCATTAAAATTAAACCCCATACCCAAAAAAACACCTGACCAATACGAAGTAAGTGAGTCTTTCCGGTCCGATTAGCAAAAAATTGGGAATTATGGGAGGAACTCCCATGCAGAAAGTGAGAAAAGTGGTGTTCCTCTCCACTCAGAAAGCAAGCTTTTTTCATCCATACTTAGTGTGCACAAATTGCTATATGCAGAGTTCTTTATGACAAGGCTTGCTTGATATAGTGCTGATGAGCTCAGATCCTTCTCCACAATATTAAAGCTATTGAATAAGGCTCTCCAATCTTTAATCTTCAAATCCCAAGCTGCTCTTTCCTCAACTTCGAAGGTGACTATTTGTCGAATTCCTGGACAGAAATAGTTTCCTTCCAAAGCCATCCTTTGAGGATTGGAGTCACCCAAGCAAACCTCAACTGCATCAAATAATGCACTGAAGTGAATAAGACCTCCTATGAACCTGTCCATAAAGTCTGATGAAGTTGTATCAGCTTCTTGCTCAATCATAACCATGACAGAGGGATGCAGGTTTTTAATTACTCTAATTAGAGTTTGGAATTGCCCCGGTTGCGCAACAACATTCCTTAAAAGCATTGAGGAATAGACACCAATTCGTTCCCCAGTTTCTATCTCGAAACAGTCCTCCTTGAGATCATTTATGTCGTGTACTACTGCTGTTTTGAAAGAAAAGGGCAATCCCAGGGTATAAGCAAACTGCGACAACCTCTTGCCAGTGTCCTTGATCATTTCCTCTGATGACGTTACAAGAGCTGTAATTGTTAGACTTTCTATGGGGCATTCATGTCGAACTGCTAGAGCTTGCATAAGAAAAGGCCAATGCATGCCATTTTTGAGTCCAAGATCGATTATATGGATCCTTGTTGCGGAGGTCATGGCATCCAAGATGGATTGGATTGCTGCAGATTTGTAAACTAGACAGGAGGGAACTGCTAGTCCGAATGCAACTAAAGGGGGCTGCAAACTGATTGTTGCCTCTTCCAATAACGATAACCATCTCTTGCAATCATTTAGGCCCTCTGAAGAAACCATTCCTATTTTTCTCTCAATTCTCTCATCAAGAGCTTGAGCAAAATAGTACACAAGTCTTTGAACTGGACTACCAGTGCCAGAAGCCAAGTGAGTACACATGCTTAGCAACTTTCTTGCACGATCAAACTGCTCATTAGCAACTTTGTCAGCAGAAGCCAAAAGAAAAAGAACAGGTTCCACCTCGTCATCAATATCGCTGGAGAAACCAGAGTAGCCAGAATGGACAAGCATGCAAGGATCGCCACAACTCTGTGAGGTCAATCCTAGGAACTTGTCCATTGCTGCCTTTATAATATCTACTGTGGATAACTCCTTTCGACTAGGACCACTTGTTGCACTATAACTTAGGTTGTTTCCCTGTTCAGCTCTTAAACGCTTCAGTCTGCACCCAAATGTGTTCAGAAGCTCCAATGATGCTAATGAAGATGATTCACGCGTCACATCCATGTCTTCGGATCTGTAATAAAATAGGTATGTTATTGTTTTCCTCATTATATCTTCTTACTTATATAGTAGAATCCTAGTTACTTGATAATCGAAACTCATATAAAAACATGCAAGTCACAATAAAATTGTATCTTGACTGCATTTTTGTCTCACTGGTCACCAGTCATCATTATGTAATTTAATACAGAGGATTAAGCAAAATATAAATTATTATTAAAATCTTGTCTGCCCAACTCCTTTCTAGTTGATACCCATTTAACATAAGTTACAGAGAAAACTCCAACAGTAAGACAAACGAAAAATAGACTGCAGTCTTGACACTTCCAATTAGCTGCATTCTGCAGTGGCCGTCCTGTCCCTAGACCCTAGACTAGTAACATCAGAAAAATATTAAATTGCTACAGCTTAAGCGAGAGGCGCCATGCCAGTGCATTGGCCAACATTTGTTTGACTGCAGCCGCGTATGCTGCAACATTTGTTTGACTGCAGCCGAGTAAGCTGCAACATTTGTTTGAATTGACCATCTTCTTCAAAATCTAAACCGCCCCCAGAGTTTACGGGAAATGACAATGTGAAGCTATATCCTGAATCATGTCTACGAAATTAAGTATATGTTATCACTTCTTACTATCACACAAAAAATACAGTGCCTATTTACTATCATGAACTTTAGTGAGGAGAGAATTAAGCCGGCAATTAGGCCTACCTGATTGATTACATTGATGTTTGAACATGAACCACCTTTCAGATGTATACATTTGAAACAGTGTAATGTCTCTGTAAACACAGGCCAAAAACAAAGACCACTGAAATGGTCACTTACTCTCTGTCCCCATCCTCTACTGTCCCTGTTATACTGTTTTATTGAGTTGGACATTTCAAAGGAATAAAGTTTTAGCCATTAGTAGTCAGGAAAAATAGCAAAGACTGAAATACCTTATAAATCCAACAATACAAGTACAACACCATCCTGGTGGATTTATTTTGAAATTGGTTACATGGCCAAGATGCATCTAGTATGACCAAAATAGAAATGATAGTTATTTAGAACAGAAAATCGCGTTATAATTAGGAACCTTAACATAAAATCGTGTCCAACTTCACCAGAATCTATGTTAGTCCTGCCAATGGCTAAAGCTCATTCCACATATCATGAAGAGAATATATATCTAGGTTTTAAAGAGAGTTTCCGGATTCCAACTTGTAACCTCTCTGATAGCAAGTACATAACTGAACCAGACAATTGCACAAACATGACCTTAACTCCCGACTGATGTAGAGTAGATAACCTCGTACTGGAGTATGACCATCGTATCAGACACGACCTTCAGTCCCGACCTGACTAAGGTAGACAAATAAACGATCCATTTTTTCTCTTAACATGATCAGAGAGACTTCAAAATAGTTCAGATGTCTGGTTGTCACTCTCAGTCTCACATGACCAGTTTGAGTTCATAACGAGTAATCTTACAAACGCCATGTTTCTAATGTTTTCTAAAAGATAGTTTTTGCATTTTTTGATCTCTAAATGAAACGTGCAGAGTCTGCCCAAATCCATTTTCTACAGCACACAGCATACCTCTCTGGCCATTACCAAATGCACGCTTGCAGCTACACATACTATCGAGATCTGATCACGTTATACAGGCACAAAAAGGTGCTCTCTAGGTGGTTGTGTTGGAGAAAAAAAATAAGCAAACAGTTATGACCAACATTGTGAAATCTAAGTGACTGAAACTAAAGGAAGCTGACAGTGATAATGATGAATAGGTAAGTTCAAAATATGAACATCATACCATACACGTATAATCCATGTACATTTTGTTTAGGATCGATTATCAGACAGTCTTTGATTCTTTTCAAAATATACAAATTTACATCAACTTGACAACAAGATAAAGCCGAGACAGAAATATTAACCGGCCATTTCCCTAAAGCTGAATATGATTAGCAACTGAATTTCTACTTTCAACGATACAAGTTATAATTCCTTCTTTTCCAATTGATATACAATCTCTAGAAAAGATCAATCATATTTGATAGGCCACTTACAACCACTGGTAATTTTCCAGACAGAATTAATAGATATTGAGCAACTGATCAGAACACCATTCACATGTGCAATCTGATCAATTCATACATTTTTGAAGCCAAATTAATGGATTTTCTGAAAACACTGTACAGATTTTATAAAAGAGAACCTTATGAAAAGACTGAGATCTACTAAAAAGATAAGTAATAACTGAATTGAATTTTTTACACCAATATAGAACTTGGAGGGCAAGCGAGCAACAAGTTGGGCTATTAGCTCTATCAGGATGAAAATCAATCTTAATAAATCATCCATATGTCAAAGTTTGAAATAAAGATTACCAATAAAATTTCAGTTAATCAAATTTCCAAGCGGACAGAGAATGAATTGGTGTTCCCTTCCACCCAATAATTAGGCACTTTCCATCTCTATCAAGTGTGCAAGAACTCCCACAAGAAAACTTGTTAACAATCAAACTTGCTTGGTACAAGGAAGACTTGCTCAATTCTAACTCCACCATCGCAAATCTTTTAAAAAAAGCCCTCCAAACACTCATATCAACTTGTCTGGTTGTCCTCTCCTTTTCTTCAGCAACCACAATGTTCTGTATTGCAGGACTAAAATGTTTCAGTTCTACAATCAGCCTGTTTTGATCGCTACGTTCCATACAATCTTCCATACAATCAAAAAATGCGCCATAGTAGAAAAGAGCTTCTACAAAGCGTTTCACAAAAACTGACGAATTATGATTTCCCTCGTTTTCAATGATTACCATTATGCTAGGATTAATGTTTCTGATCACCCTCATTACATATTCAAGTCGATCTGACTTTGCAATCATGGAAGAAAACAGATAAGATGACTGGACAACAACAACTTCTTCAGCATTCAAGTCAAAGAGGTTTTCGTTTAGATCTAGCATGTCTGCCACCATAACCGCATTGAAAGAAAAGGGCAGTTTCACTGATTCAGCAAAATTCATCAATCTCTTACCTGTCTCCTCAATTCTTTCTCGGGATTTAGTTCCAATAGCTGTAATTCTCAGATGTTCAATGGGCTTCCCATCGCGAGCTGCAAGAGCCTGCATTATAAGTATACAGCTGCCCCCATTCATTATAACAAAGTCAATAATATGAACCTTATCTGCACCTCCTACATGTTCAATTACTGCTTGCACTCCAGCAAATTGGCTAACTTGAGAGAAGGGTACCTTCTTGTGAAATGCAAGATTGGCGGACTTTTGGCTCATCACTGCATCTTCAAAATCTAATAATTGTAACTTCTTCTGAAATGTTTTTGATGTTTCTCTTCCAATCTGGTGATCAATCTTCTCAGAGAGGGCTGCAGAAAAACAGTTCACTAACCTCTGAGAAGGAGTTCCTTTAACAGAAGGCCCCTCACAGCATCTGCTGAGGAGCTTCCTTGCATGACGAAATTTTTTCTGCCCTACTGCCTCAGCAGCAGCTAAAAGATTTTCCACAAGCTCAATATCTTTAGTATCCACAGCAGAGAGACCAAGTGGCTTATTTGAAAATGCATGGCTATCTTTAGAGAGATCATTACACCTCTTAATAGCAGAATGGATGAATCTTTCCCCAGCTATTCGTATGATCTTATCAGTTGATACTTTACGCTCATTACCCTTGGCGCTTCTTAAAGCACAACCAACTACCTCTATCTTTTGTCCTCTTAAGTGTCTGAACCTATATCCGTAGTTCTTTAGAAGAGCAAGTGACTCCAGATTGAATTTTTCCGACTTCTCTTGAGGCTCACAAAGCTCAGAATCTTCAGATTTGACAATCACCGCGGTTTTGATCTCTTCCCCGCATGACTGAAACGGAGGAGAACTGGCATCAAAGTACAAATCTTCAAAGCTTCCGAAAGGAGAGAAAGCTTTCATTTGCCTTTCTTCTTCATGTTTATGAAAAAGTATTTCCTTGCCAATCGCTTTGTCAACACAAAATGGATTGACATCCACTGACACACTACACTCTGCAGCTCTGTTAAAATTATTTTGTTTTTTTCTCTTCCCACGCTCCTGGCTCTCAGTCTCAAAGTGTTCAGACGAACTGTTCAGTTCAACAAGTTCACAAGAACTTATTTGCTTTGAAGGCATATTGCTCCTTGCCTCCAGATATGAACTAATGTACAAATATATAGCATTTCTTTTCCTACTTAAACAGACATGTACAGCATGGGATGGATCGAAAGAAACACACAAAAAAAACAAATTGTTACAGTGACATCTACATAACAAATAACGATCCGGCTTAATTTAAACAAAGCCAATGTAAAGATACCTTAAAAGCGCCTGACAGAAAAAAAAGAAAAAGAAAAAAGATACATTAAAAACAAAGAATTTGAGGTCCATGTTAAGGTTTGCCTGTACTATGCATTAGCATGACACAGAATGACGATCTTTTGTTCAGATTCACCGTCCCCATTGCCCTCACTGAGGTACGGATGCCATTTGTAACATTGCCTAAGAAATAGACAAAGATTAACCTAGCCAGACCAATAAAACCATGCAGAGAATGAAAGAGATTGTAAAAGAACAAAAGACAGGTATTCAGGGAAACTGTTCCTATAATTAATTTTGAATAGCTCCTTAACAGGTGCAAGACACACGTTTGTTCAAAATATGAATAAATTGTGTGATAAATAAGTTACATGATTATTGATTTTGGCGAAAATATGTATTGTGAGATTAGTTATCTCCGAAGAGTTTGTATCGTACGATTAATAATTCTACAAATTTGCTCAACGGTTTTCTTATATACATTAAAGTTCGATATTCGTTATATATAAATACGTTTATAACCTTTAGCATTATATTACATATATCTTTCGATCTAATATTTATGTACGATTGGTTTCAGTCATATGATGACAACTATGCTTTTTAATAATAATTTCTTATAACATTCACATAAAAATAATTTGTGCTCATCACTTGAAATCTTATTAGTGTGGGATTAATAATCTCCGAGAAGTATGTGTCGTAAGATTAATGATACCACAAATTTGCTAAACTGTTTTTCTTATATACATTAAAATTCGATATTTGTTACATTTATATATGTTTAAAATTTTTAGCGTTATATCACGTATATCTTTCGATCTAATATTTGTATACGTTTAATTTTGATCGTATGATAACAACTATACTTTTTTATAATAATATCCTGCACCATTCATATAAAAATAATTTGTGCTATTTACGCTAAATTTTAGTACATTAACCTATTTTTTTCTTAAAAATAGTCTTTGTATTTAATAAATTCACTCAAAATAATAAATTTTTATATTTATGTTGAAATTATGTTTAGTTTTAATATATATTAAGGTAGACGTATCTATATATATAGTTAAATTTATTTTAAATGATGAAATAGTAATAAATATATGTAATAATGAGTTATACTAAATAATACATTTACATTGGTTGTAATTATCACGTGTAATTTAAATGAAAAGTTATTAACATATATAATTATGAGGGATATTTTAGTAATTTTACAAGAAATAAAATGTCTCAATAAACCCCAATTGCTCTATTATATATATAGGGGCTATTCCAATAAAAACCAATCTAGAATAAAAACTAGAAACCAAATAATTTTTTTTTAAAATTAATTCGAAATATAACACATATGGTATGCAAATCGATCCTTGAGAGATGTTGAAAAATACAGTGAAATCGGATTTTAAAAAAAAACTTACGGTTTGACGGGAAAAATTAAATTAAAAACGGAAGGGAAAAGCTGGAATTGGGCGTGGGAGGGTGCAAAATAGTTGGGTGGGGTGATTTAGAGGGGGAACATTAGATTAGGTAGATCTAATGGGTTAGATGGGAATGATCAAATACAAACTAAAATTAAAATAGAAATTAGGAACCAATATAAGTCATTAGATCTAACTAATCTAATGGTCCCCCTCTAAATCACCCTACCCAACTATTTTGCACCCTCATACACCCAATTCCTGCTTTTCCCCTCCGTTTTTAATTTGATATTTCCCGTCAAACCGTATTTTTTTTTTAAAATCCGATTTCACTGTATTTTTCTACATCTCTCAACGATCGATTTGCATACCATATGTGTTATATTTCGAATTAGTTTTTTTTAAAAAATTATTTGATTTCTAGTTTCTATTCTAAATTAGTTTCTATTGTACTAGCCCCTATATATATATAGAGGGCTACTCCAATAGAAACCAATTTAGAATAAAAACTAGAAACCAAATAATTTTTTTAAAATTAATTCGAAATATAACACATATGAAATGCAAATCGATCGTTGAGAGATGTAGAAATATACAGTGAAATCGGATTTTTAAAAAAAATTACAGTTTGACGGGAATATCAAATTAAAAACGGAGGGGAAAAGCTGAAATGGGGTGTGGGAGGGTGCAGGGTAGTTGTGTGGTGTGATTTAGGGGGACCATTATATTGGATAAATCTAATGGCTTAGATTAATTTTAAGTTTCTATTTTAATTTTAGTTTGTATTTAATTATTTCCCTATATATTAGATTATCGTAAGTCCTGATATTAAATACTAAAGCGAAAAGAAATGAGTGAAATGATGCAACCCCTCTATTTAAGATATAAATAAAGTGAGCATATGGTAGGAAATCTACTTTCAAGAACTTTTGAAATGTAAAGATATCTAGAAAAGGAAATGAGCAATTGTAAAATTTAAACAAAAACTTTGCAAGGGGTGCATGGAAAAATGAAGCAGGCCTGGGATATTTTACCTAGAAAAATGGACATAAGACTATAAGAGGCCCAAAATTTTCTAGAAAGTATCAGAAAAAGAAAGCCTGTTTGGGAGTCGACCTTTGCACTTGGATACAACTTAGATTCACTGCCCACAGGCCACAGCGGGGCGGCAGTAATAATTTAATAAACTTTTTGCAAAAAGGATCGATTAGTTTTTTATATCTAATTTTTTTTCAGATTTGTTTCGGATAAACTTGCAGCTGAAATCATTTAATAAATCTTAGTGTCCTAGTATAATGATCTCTTTATGATATTCTTTATGTTCCACTCATTTATTTACGGTTTTTTCTTAAGCTTGGCACATATTTTAAGTTTATTTTATAATTATATTTTTCTTACGCTTGACACATATTTAATGTTAATTCTATAATTTATTTTGAAATTATTTTTTGATTTTAAAGTTTAAACAATTTAATTTTTAAAAATAAATAAATAATTTAAGAAACTATATACTTTATAGGAAGTCTTAGAATAAGTCGTGAGAGCGATTTCACCCAAAACTTTTCCCATGTATAGGAGTAGAAAAGTTCATATCCAAAATTTTGGCTATCCAGGAGAAAGTTTATTGGTGGTTGCTAGGGCTGAGCATTCGGTCGGTTCGGTCCAAAACCGGACCGAACCGAATAGACCGAAAAATCGAATAATCATTTTTTTTGGACCGAACCGGACCGAACCGAATCGAAATAATTTGGTTCGGTCCGGTTTTGGACCGAATAGACCGAAATTTTTTTCAAAAATAAATTTGCATTATAAATTAAATCACAAATTATAAATTTGAAAATATAATTAAAGTAATGTGATATGTAGAGTTCTAATATTCCATAAATATAATTACAAATTAAAAATTTTGATTATAATTTTTAAGATATATGTAAAATATATATAATACAAAATTATAGTATTTATGATTTGGTCTATTCGGTCTATTCGGTCCGGACCGAAATATTTGTGAAAAGAACCGAACCGAACCGAATTTTAATTCGGTCTATTCGGTCCGGACCGAATAGACCGAATTTCTGAAAAATTTAGGACCGAACCGAACCGAATTAGCACGGTTCGGTTTTTCGGTTTCGGTTCGGTTTTGCTCAGCCCTAGTGGTTGCTAAAATGGATGTTATCATTATAATATAGCACTCATATAAAATACACAATTATAATGAAATGTTAAATTTAGATGGAAAATAATGAAAGGGTGTACTTGATAGTAAAGATGAGGGGTTCTTTTTTAAAAAAAAAATAACTTATAACTTAAATTTCAAAAGTGTCATATTATTGATATATAAATTATTATCTATAAGTGATCGAGGTGTTTGAATAATTTTACTTATAAGTTGGTGATGTGTTTGTTAAATAATAATTTATAAGTTAAATGATTTGAAAAAAAATATTTTTTATTACAAGAATTTTAAATTAAAGATAAATTTTAGAAAAATGTTGAAAATAAAATATAGATTACTTAATATAGGGATTTTGAAATTAAAAAAGCAAATTTTAGCGTAAAATTATCGGGAAACAATTAAGGGTGTGTTTGATTTTATAGTTACATCAACAATTTTTCCTACTAAAAACAACTAAAAACTATTTGATAAAATTTACAAACTATTTTTCTGAAAAGTGTTTTGTTAGATATATTTGATAATGTCATGGCTAATATGTTTTATGTTTAGATTTCAGATCTTATTTGAACAGGACAAATCAGTACTTAACTGTTGATCAGTACTTATACTGGAAGTCAGGACTTAAGGGATATCAGTACTTATGTTATCAGGAGATAAGCATCAGGAGATAGATATCAGAACTTAAGTGCTGAAGGACGATCAGATAAGGACAGTAGCTGATTAAAGTTAAGAAGATCAAGATAAACATAAGAAGAGATATGCATGAAGAAGGAATTCCGTAAAGAATGGAATACTTGGAAGAAAAGATATCTGATTGATATATATTAGGAAGCAGAATTATATTCCATATCAATTAGCGATTATCTTGTAACTGTGTAATATATAAACACAGACATAGGGTTTACACTATAAGTGTTATAATTATCGAGAATATTATTTACTGTAACTCTAGCAGCTCTCGTGATATTTTGTTCATCACTGAGAGTTAACAGTTCCAGATTGTAACAGAGTTTATTGTTTCAATAAAGTTTATTTTCTGTTACTTAAGTTCTTGAAGTTCGATTTGATTGTAATAAACACTGTATTCACCCCCTCTACAGTGAAAGTGTGACCTAACAAGTGGTATCAGAGCCTTCTGTTAACATACATACAGTTAAAGATCCAAACACAATCATGTCTGACACAGAAACTCCAACTAAGCCTACCAAAACTGAGGAATCATCAAAGACATCAATTCAGAGTCGATATGAGACTATCAGAGTACCCATATTGAGACCATCTGAATATCCCATATGGAAGGTAAGGATGACCATGTTTCTGGAAGCAACAGATCTAGAATACCTTGATAGAATCAAGGAAGGGCCTCACAAACCTACCAAGCTCGCTGTTGTAGTTGCAGGTGAAGCAGCAAAGACTGTACCAAAGGAAAAGAGTGATTACACTGCTGAAGATATAGCATCTATTGCTAAGGATGCCAAGGTACGACACTTACTGCATAGTGCCATTGATAATGTAATGTCAAACAGGGTAATCAACTGCAAGACTGCCAAGGAGATATGGGATGCACTGGAGACAAGGTGTCAAGGAACTGAAACAGTTAAGAAGAACAGGAAGACAATACTCACTCAAGAGTATGAACATTTTGACTCAAAATCTAATGAGTCATTGAATGATTTATATGATAGATTTGTCAAACTTTTGAATGATTTGTCATTGGTTGATAAAGAGTATGATCTTGAAGATACCAACCTAAAATTCCTGTTAGCTCTTCCTGAATGCTGGGATTTGAAGGCAACAACAATAAGAGACAACTACAATCTTGATGAAACAACTCTTGATGAAATGTATGGAATGCTCAAGACTCATGAACTTGAGATGGAACAAAGAAGCAAGAGGAAAGGAGGAAAGTCAAGGACAGTTGCTCTCAAGGTTGAAGAGGAATCCCCCAAAGCACCTTCCTCAAAGAAAGACAAGGGTAAAGCTCTTTTCATAAAGTCTGATACTGAGTCATCAAGTTCTGAGAGTGATGATGACTCAGATTCTGAAAGCTTGCCTGAAACTGATGCTGATGAGGAGATGATGAAGCTGTGTGCTCTTATGGTGAAAGGAATCACAAAGATTGCATACAGGAAGTTCAGGAAGGGAAAGAAGTTTTCCAGGAAAGGCATAAGTTCTGATAAGAAGAATTTCAGAAGATCTGAAGGAAGAGGAGGAAAGTCTGACAGAGGAGATTACGCCAATGTTAAATGTTATAATTATGGTGAGAAAGGCCACATATCTCCTGATTGCAAGAAGACCAAGAGTGACAAAGGCAAAGCTCTTGTCACAAAGCAGAAAAGCTGGACAGACACCTCAGACTCTGAAAGTGAGGAGAACTATGCATTGATGGCAAATGCTGATAAATCAAGTTCTGAGAGCAGTTCTGAAGCTGCTGAAACAAAGGTACCTCAGACTACTTATGCTTTTCATACTGATGATATTAATGAGTTGAGAAGATATCTTAAAACCGTGTTTGTTAGTTATAGAGATCAAACTTTAACATGTGAAAGATTAACTTCTGAAAATCTTGCTTTTAGGAAAAGAAATGATTTCTTAGAAAAAGAGTTAGTCATGTTCCATCAAACTCAGAAGGATAGAGATGATGCTTTTTATGTTAGGGATGAAGTGCTAAAAATGAATGAATCTCTAAAAACTGAGTTAGAAAAGGAGAGAGAGATTATTAGGACTTGGACTAACTCTGGCAAAACAACTCAAAATTTGCTAAGCAGTGGAAACTGGAAAGAGGGCTTAGGTTATGGAGAAAATAAAAATGAAAAAGGAACTGTAGAAATTAAGCCTGTTGATAAGCAAAAGCCGAAGTTAAAACCTGTTAAGTTTGTAACTGAAAAATCTGAAAATGAGAAATCAGAAGTTAAAAAGGAATTAGCTTCTGACAAACTAAAACAGGAAAAGACAGCTGAAGTTAACATAGGCTTAATGACAAAGAAGCAGCTTAAGCATAAGCTGAAAGATGTTAAGAATGCAAACAAGGTAAAATCACCTAGGAAAAACAGGAATGGAAAGGAAGGTGTGAATAAAAGCAATAACTATAAATCTGTTCCTGATGCTCCTAGGAAAGCATGTCATAACTGTGGAAGTTCTAACCATCTGGCTTCTTTTTGCAGGAAGAATAAGAATATTAACTCCTTATCTTCAAAATCAGGAGTTAAGAGTCAGTCTGTTAGATACAAACCACAAAATCCTTGTTTTCATTGTGGTAGTTTATGGCATTCCATTTATACTTGTAAGGAATATCATAGTTTGTACTATGATTATTATCAAATAAAACCTTCTTTAAAGAAAGTTTCTGTTGTTCCTTCTAGTGTAAGTTCTGATTCAAAGTCTGGTAGTATAAGTTCTGATAAGAAAACTGTTAACATAAAATCTGATGCTAAATCCACTGCAAATGTTAACAAACCTAAAAAGGCCAAAGGATCCAAGCAAGTCTGGGTCCTTAAAACTAATAATTAGTGGTCTTTTTGATTGCAGGGCAACAGGAAAAATATTTTAGTTCTGGACAGTGGATGTTCAGGACATATGACTGGAAATAAGGCCCTGCTATCAGACTTTGTGGAGAAAGCTGGCCCAAGTGTTTCTTATGGAGATGGCAACATTGGAAAAACTTTGGGATATGGCAATATCAATCTTGGGAATGTCATCATTAAAGATGTAGCTCTGGTCTCAGGACTTAAACACAACTTACTGAGTATAAGTCAAATCTGTGACAGAGGTTATCATGTTGATTTCTTTGCAGAACATTGTGAAATAGTTAGTAAATCTAAAGGAAAAGTTGTTCTGAAGGGATTCAGGCGTGGTAACATTTATGAAGCTAAGCTTTCAACAAGTTCTGATGGTTCTGCAATCTGTTTAGTGAGTAGAGCCTCAATTGAAGAAAGCTGAAATTGGCACAAGAAACTCTCTCATTTAAATTTCAACAAGATAAATGAGCTAATCAAGAAGGATCTTGTGAGAGGACTGCCAAAATCAGTGTTTGCTCCTGATGGTCTTTGTGATTCATGTCAGAAGGCCAAACAAAGAAAATCTTCATTCAAGAGCAAGACTGAATCATCGATTCTTGAGCCTTATTATCTACTTCATGTTGATCTATTTGGTCCAGTGAATGTCATGTCTATTGCAAAGAAGAAATATGCGTTGGTCATAGTAGATGAGTTCACCAGATACACATGGGTGTATTTCTTGCACACAAAGAGTGAAACTGCATCTATCTTGATTGATCATGTCAAATGTCTGGATAAATTGATCAAAGATTTTGTGAAAATTTTGAGGAGTGATAATGGCACTGAATTCAAGAATCTGATAATGGAAGAGTTCTGCAAAAATCATGGAATAAAGCAGGAATTTTCTGCTCCTGGAACTCCACAGCAAAATGGAGTTGTTGAAAGGAAGAATAGAACTCTCATTGAAGCTGCACGAACAATGCTTGAAGAAGCAAAGCTTCCAACCTATTTCTGGGCTGAAGCTGTGCAGACTGCTTGTTTTACTCAAAATGCAACACTCATTAACAAGCATGGAAAAACACCATATGAGATGGTGAAGAACAAGAAGCCAAATCTGAAATACTTTCATGTATTTGGATGTAAGTGTTTTGTTCTCAAGACTCATCCTGAACAGCTATCCAAGTTTGATCTAAAAGCTGATGAGGGAATCTTTGTTGGATATCCACTTTCCATAAAAGCCTTCAGAGTCTATAATTTGAGAACAAAAGTGGTCATGAAATCTATCAATGTCTCTTTTGATGACAAGAAGATCACTGGACTTGAAGATTGCATTGATCATGATCAGCTGAGATTTGAAAATGAAGATTCATATTCTGATACCTTAAGTCCTGACAGTCTAAGTCCTGATACTGTAAACTCTGATGGATTAAACTCTGATGTTATTGAAACTGTGGTGACTACGTCAAAGGAAGATGCACCAATGCAGGGGGAGCATACTCAAGATATTATCACATCTCAAGAAGCATCAGAACATACATCTGGCTCTTCAAGTTCTGATTCGTCAAGTTCTGATAAGCCAAGTACTGATAGTGCTGAAAATCTAAATGCTGAAGAATCCAACTCAGAGAGCATAGTTTCAGGGGGAGCATCAGAAAATGAAAACGAAGACAGCATGAATCATGGGGGAGCATCCAGTTCTAGAGAAAACCTTCCATCTGCAAGGAAGTGGACAAAATCACATACACCTGATTTGATAATTGGAAATCCTGATGCAGGTGTCAGAACTAGAACAGGTACTTCTAATGAATGTCTTTACAATTCTTTTCTCTCTCAGTCTGAGCCAAAGAAAGTGGAAGAAGATCTTCAAGATGTTGATTGAGTGCAAGCAATGCAGGAAGAGTTGAATGAATTTGAAAGAAACAAAGTCTGGACCTTAGTGCCAAGACCTAAGAATAGATCTGTTGTTGGTACAAAATGGGTATTCAGAAATAAAACTGATAGTGATGGCATAATTACAAGGAACAAGGCAAGGCTGGTTGTAAAAGGATATTCTCAACAGGAAGGAATTGACTATGATGAAACATTTGCGCCAGTTGCTAGGTTAGAAGCCATAAGGATATTCATGGCTTATGCTGCTCACAAAAAGTTTACTGTCTTTCAAATGGATGTGAAAAGTGCTTTTCTCAATGGAGAATTGGAGAGGAAGTATATGTTGAACAACCTTCAGGCTTTGTAGATTCCAAACATCCAGATTATGTCTACAGGCTTGATAAAGCACTTTATGGACTTAAGCAAGCTCCTAGAGCATGGTATGAGACTTTAGCTCAGTTTCTTCTGGAAAGTGGATTCAACAGAGGAACTATTGACAAAATACTGTTCTATCTCAACCATGGCAAGGACTTACTTTTGGTCCAGATTTATGTTGATGATATCATTTTTGGGTCTCCAAATGACAAACTTTGCAAAAAGTTTGCCAAACTAATGCAGTCAAGATATCAGATGAGTATGATGGGAGAACTTAGTTATTTTCTGGGCCTTCAAGTCAAGCAGAGTGAAGAAGGCACTTTTATTTGTCAATCTAAGTACACTAGAAACTTGCTGAAGAAATTTGGAATGCAAGACTGTTCAAGTGCATCCACTCCCATGGCCACTGCAACAAAACTGGATAAGGATACTGGTAATTCAGTAGATATTACTGATTACAGAGGTATGATTGGCTCACTTCTCTATCTAACTGCTAGTAGACCAGATATCATGTTTGCTACCTGTCTTTGTGCAAGATTTCAAGCAGATCCAAGAGAACCTCACTTAACAGCTGTAAAAAGAATCTTTAAGTATCTTAAAGGAACAGCTGATCTAGGATTATGGTATCCTAGAGAATCAGATTTTAAATTAATAGGTTACTCAGATGCAGATTTTGCAGGTTGCAAAATTGACAGGAAAAGCACAAGTGGAAGCTGCCAATTTCTTGGAGGCAGATTGGTTTCTTGGTATAGCAAGAAACAAAAGTCAATTTCCACATCAACTGCAGAAGCAGAGTATATTGCTGCAGGAAGCTGCTGTGCACAGATTCTTTGGATGAAGAATCAGTTACTGGATTATGGGTTAACATATTTTAAAATCCCTATTTACTGTGATAATCAAAGTGCTATTGCTATGACAGGTAATCCAGTTCAACACTCTATGACAAAGCACATCAGCATCAGGTACCATTTCATCAGGGAACATGTGGATGAAGGTACAGTGGAATTGCATTTTGTTCCCACAGATCAACAAGTAGCAGATATCTTCACAAAACCACTGTGTGAAGCTACCTTTACAAGATTGGTAAATGAACTTGGAATGATTTCAGGTTCTTTCTCTAAATCTGCTTAAACTTGTTCTATGTTATCAGACTTTATGATCAGTATTTACAGAATTAATCTCTTTGTGTATTCTGTGCTTAATTGATAAATGTTTTTAAGTACTGACTGTTGTCTGATATATATCTCTTAACTCTAATAAGTGATATATCTGTTTAAGTAATCATTCAATCCTATGAGGATAATTGTGCTAGATACTGACCTACTAGTCTTCAATAAACAAATGATCCCATGAAAGAAGTAATTATTTCTGTGGAAATCTTATGACACAAGCAAATTCTGATACTTGAGCTTAGTTTAGTTTACTTTATTCATCTTATTACTAAGTCCCAAATTAGAATAATGCTACTCATCTGTTTAAGTTCTGATTCTAGTAAAACTGCTGAATGTACTAAGTGCTGCTAAACTTCACTTATCAAAAGAAGAAGAAAAAGAATCAAAGAATAATATCAGGTACTCCTTTGAGATCTAGAGTAAAAATGTGAATGGGACGACCCAAGTGCATAGCTGGTATTAAGTAAATATGCATTAGAAAAGCACAATATTTTCTTGGTGACTTTTCACACTCTATGATTACTGGAGAAATACTCTGATAATAGCATAAATTCTGATAAGCAGTCGTAACTCACTTACACTGAGAAGCCACTGTAAAATAGAATTTAAAAAGATGCATAAAATTAGCACAAAAACAGTTGAGGTGGACTCATGCATGAACTCATTTATCAGTAGGTTTCAGGATAATGACAGCTCTTTAGCAAAATTTTAATTATGACTTATTTCTAAGATGTACTGAAGTAAATCAGACTTTACTCTTTATTAGTTATTTAGCTTAATGCACACACAAATCACTCCATATGAATGATGAAATTTTTGTGGTGGTCTATGTTCTTTTAGACAAACAGTCACTGTATCACCTTGGACAAATTCTGAGGACACGTTCTAGTTATATGTTCTGATGATTAAGTTCTGAAGACTATAACTCAGAACTTGTATGAAAACTTACTAAGATAGATATTCCTTGTTCGAATTAAGACATTATATTCTGATGACTGTTAAGTTCTGGTATAGGTCTAAGTTCTGATTTTTCAGTCTAACCCTTTACTTGACTTATCTGTGAGTAAAATTTGGTAACAGTCTCAGATTAATTTAGAATATGTTGAAGTGGAAGATTAATAGTCTATGGGTAGGACAAATGGCACTCGTCCTTGAACAGTTCACTCTTGTTACATGTGCACATTCCTTTTCAAATGACTGTTATTCTTTTTCAAGTCTAGGGAGATGAGGTAGACTTAACTCTATCTGTCAGCATTAAATATCTTCGCGTCTCCTGGCATTCTCTTGCCTATATAAACAGCCACTTCACATTAGCCTTTCCATCAATTTTTCTCACAATCTTAACTTCATATTCTTTTTCAAAAACATCATGGTCCGATTCAACATGTTTTTGAATTACCAAAATTTTCATATAGAGCTAAGCTGCGCCGACTGGCAGCAGGAGTGGCATGTAACTGCCATTCCTGAAGAGATATGGGGCTCTGTCCCACAGGCGGTGCTGAACCGACTTCTGTTCTTCGAGATGGACTACCAGCTTCATCTTGATCGATTGAAGGAGGAAAGGCGGGAAGCTATCCGTCAGCAAGAGCGAATCATTCGACTCGCTATCTTGTTTGTCGAAGATAGGAAGAGGAAGATGACTTAATTTCGTCTTCTTCCTGTTCTTCTTCATCCTCAGCTTTGTCAGGCTTCTTAGCTAGGACTAAGGCTGTTGATGTTAGATTTAGAAGCTTAGGACAAGATTGTAAAAGTTCTGATGTAATTTCAATTTCATCAATGTATTATTTTGATATATTAATGGAATTTGTTTTTGTCTTATGATCTTGTCTCTGAGAAATTTTGATACGCATTGATAAATCCTGATAAATATTCTGATGATCGTATAAATTGTGTCTGACTTTAAGTTCTGATAATGTTTTATCAGTACTTACTTAACTGATTGATTTTACTCATTCTCACTCACAGTTTTTTTTCAGAATATTGATATTGCAGAGTAAAATATTTGAATTAGTGGGAACAGTTTCAATTTTAAATTAAAACTGATTCACCTTGATTAATGGAATCTAGGTAAGTGGAACGGTTTTTCCTTGAAAAACTGCAAGTGGGTGGTAATTATTCCTTATTTACCGTGCCCATTACTTTTTGCCTTCTCTATGTATAACAGGTGTCAAGGTATTTACCACTACTTTTAAATGCATGTCTGCCATGTGTCCTCAACGGTTACTTTTTGTGTATAAGTAAAAGAGAGCAAAGATTGTCAAATCTTTTATTTACCTTTATATTTTATCTCTCTCTTTACTTTTCAACTCTCTCATCTACTGGCGATTTTCTTTTAAGAGGCATTTTCTCAAACACATTACAGGTTACCGATTTCTTTCTAAACATAATGGCACCCAAGGACATTCTCTTTGATGGAGCAAAGTTTGTTCCTAATAACTTCTCTGCGATACTAAACACTACAGAGGCACCCTCTGAACTTCATTTCATTCAGGACTTTCTCACTAGTTCTGATATTGGGTTTGCTCTAACTGAGCCTACATCCATTTCTGGAGTTCAAGTACTGGAGTTTTGGAGGAGTGGAGTATATGACAATGGTGGTGCTCAAGGGTCCCCAAGTATAATATTTTCATCAGGGGACGATGAGTATGTTGTGACTTTGTCTACAGTTAGACAGGCATTACAGCTACCTGAGGACTGTGTTTATTCTACTGTTGATGACTCAGTTCTTCAAAACATGATGGTTAGTCTGGGATATGAAGGAACATTGACCAAGCTTGGACAGTTGAAGAGATCTTTCATAAGGAGGGAATGGAGTTTCTTCTTTGATTGCATTACCAAAGCTTTCGCCAACAAATGTTCAAATTTTGATGCAATTCCCATATTCAGCCAACAAATCGGGTATGCACTTCTAAATCACACTGATTTTGATTATGCACGAGCAGTCTTAGGTTTTATTGGGGATAGGATGACAGAAGATCACAATACTGTATATTTTGCAAGATTTTGTCAGCTTATTTATAGTTTTTGTTGTAATCCGCCCCAAAATTTTGGTGATCTAATTCCATCTTTCAGAATAGCTAAGAGAGCTTTTACTGATTTATTATCTTCTGATACTAAAAAGGCTGTGTTAAGACCCCTCTTAATACCTTTATCTGTCAAACAAGCCTTAATCACCTATGATCCTGTTAAGTACACTGCACTTTATCCTGATGTTCAAACATCAGAACCTGGTTCATCAGCACCTACCACCTCTACTCAGCCACCTCAAACCTCTCAACCATCTCTCAGAACATATCTCAAGTCCTATGTGAAGCCTACATCTTCTAAGACAAAGAGAACAAAGACTGTTTCTCAAACACCTCAGAAGAAGAGGAGGATTACTTTGAGAGATGAATCAGATTCTGAGGAACAGATTCTTTTTTCAGAACCTGTGGTAACTGCAGCTGAGAAAAAGATTTCTCAGAAGGATTCTGAACTTGGAGGATCTAAGCTTCTCAAGAGGCTTAGAAAAATGACAATTCCTGAAACTTCCAAGGACTCTAAATTACCAAGGAAATACAAGAAACAGAGGGCAAAAAGGCCAGTTTCAGATGATGAGGAGGAAGCAGCTAAGGAAGGGGATCAGGAATCTCTGATCTCACAAGAAAAAGAATTTGATCCAGTTACTTCTTCTCCATCTACTCCATCTCAGGAAACTGTATCTGACAAGGCTAATTTCCCATCTGTGTCTCTTGGTAATCAAGGCACAAGTGCTGATAATGCTGATCAACACTTAGTTGTGCCTGGAGTAATTTTCTTAGAAGCTCCAACAGCAACAAATCTTTTGCCAACACCTGTTACTGATGCTATTCAAACTCCGGAATTATCTACGTCACCTTCTCTGCATCTAGACACTGATGATCAGACTTTAGGTGAGCATCAGGATATGGCTGTTGATCAGAACTTAGCATCAGATCAGCAATTAGAGGATGCTGACGCCTCCATTGCTACTCACACTGCTATTATATCAGATGATACTGATTCTATAAGTTCTGATGCTGCACATGCTGGAGATACTGGTGATGCTGCTCCAACTGCAGATACTGATGCAGCAGGTCCTTCAGGACATATTCCTCTTTCTAAGTCTGAACTAGTAAAGAAGTTTGTTACAGAGGAACCTCCAGTGCCTTGGAGTGAAACTCCTGCAGGACAGGAGTGGACTAAGGAATGGAACTCAGTCTCATGTATTCCATCTGCGTTACATCTTACTGAGCACTTGACTAAAGCTGATGAAATGTTAAATTCTGATGATTTCAAAACTCAGCTTCGTGTCACTGCATTGAGTACTAAACATCTACAAGGTCTTCATTCAACCACTCATGTAGAAATACACAAGATTCAGGAGAACTTTATCAAACAAGAACAAGTTTGGAAACTTGATAAGAAAAAGTTCTTTCAACCATCTATGGACAGGATTGCTTATATTGAGAAGACTCAAGATCGTCAACAAGCACAGATTGATAAAATTCTGCAAAATCAAGCTTCTCAGCAATCACAACTGACTGAAATCCAATCTTCAGTGGAATTGCTTATCTCTCTTCTACTTCCTGCTGATGCCAAAAAGGGGGAGAAAGTGATTAAGTCCAAATGCAAGGATGACAAGACACTGCAAGGAAAGGATGATGAAAAAGATGACCAAGGAAACTCTGGAATGGGTGGAGGTCATAGTCAAGGTAAAAGATTCTCATCAAGAAATGCTGAAATTGCAAGTCACAGGATAAGTTCTGATACTGAGAAGAGAATAAGTTCTGATACTGGTAAAAGAATAAATTCTGATGAACTTCTAGATCTTGATGAAGAAATGTCAAGACAGTTATTTCTTCAAGAAAATCCAGGAATGGACTTGGAAAGTTTAAAGGAAGAAGAAGCTAGACTTAAATCAAAGAAAGCCACATCTAAATCTGAAGCTTCTGGTAAAAAGTCACTTCCAAGACTTAAAGGCATTGTGATTAAAGAAAAGGCACAAACTGAAGCAACATTTGCTAAATCACAACCAAAGATAGATCCAAGATCCAAGGGTAAAGAAAAGGTTGGTGAACCTGTTAAAGTTTATGTACCTCCTGAAGATGAAGAAATTACTGATGACAAAGATAATCTTGCTCTGACTTCAAGAAAAGTTCTTAAAACAACCTCTGACATGGCTCAAGTTGTTCAGAGTCAAGAAATTAAAAGTTCTGATATTCAAAAGAAGCAAGTAACCTCTGACACAGCTCAAGTTAACTTGATATCAGAAGGAAGATCAAAAACACTCCTACCAGGATTCACTAAGGCAAAACAAACTCAATCTTTGAAGACTACTGCAAGTCATTTTGAAGCTAGAGTAGTTACTGGAAAGGAAGCAAGAGATAAAACTGGATTGGGAAGTGCTGATGAAAGAAGAGTACACAACACTACCAATGATCCAACTTCCTTGAGTGAACCAGGTATTGGAGCAACTCCTGAAAGATTGAATCAATTGGAATCTGTACAAATGGTTTACCATACCTACTTGAAGGAACACATCTTGTTGTATTTCATGACAGATGGTAGGGTTTATCATATAAGACAAAATGCCATTCCATTGAAGTATTTTGAAGAATTGGAGCATGTATTATTCTTACTTCAAGTGGATGACAGATTGACAGGGACTGCTGCAAACTATTTGAAAGAACAAATTCAGAGACAGAAAAGACTTTATTCTGTTAAGTCTGACAGCATATATGTTCCAAAGTACAGAAATCACAATGGTGATATTGTTGATATGAAGCCTAATACTGCACAGATCAGAACATATCTTGGTATTAAGGGGCTTGAATTCAATCTAGAGTCTGACAAAGCTTATGTCATAAGACTAGATCAGGAGTTGAGAAAAGCAAAGATTAATGATCTCAGAGCTGCAATATTTCAAACTGGTGAAGATACTGCAGAGCTTAAAGATGTCAAACGGAGAATGATTGATGAACTCAGATATGCTGAGAAATGTTTGTTGAAGAATTATCTCAGAACAACTCCTGACATCAGAGAGATCAGAAAATGATGAAGCCAAGTCGAAGATCTACAACTGCTTAAATTCTGATGTGTATACAGACTAAAGTTGTTATCAGAAGTTGAATTGGTAAAAGCTTTAAGGACTGTAAGTTGTAGTTATCTTGTCTAATTCTCATGCATTTGTACTTAATGTTTTTGACATCATCAAATATCTGTTAAACTTGTATATTTTGCTAATTTACAAGTTGGGGGAGATTGTTAGATATATTTGATAATGTCATGGCTAATATGTTTTATGTTTAGATTTCAGATCTTATTTGAACAGGACAAATCAGTACTTAACTGTTGATCAGTACTTATACTGGAAGTCAGGACTTAAGGGATATCAGTACTTATGTTATCAGGAGATAAGCATCAGGAGATAGATATCAGAACTTAAGTGCTGAAGGACGATCAGATAAGGACAGTAGCTGATTAAAGTTAAGAAGATCAAGATAAACATAAGAAGAGATATGTATGAAGAAGGAATTCCGTAAAGAATGGAATACTTGGAAGAAAAGATATCTGATTGATATATATTAGGAAGCAGAATTATATTCCATATCAATTAGCGATTATCTTGTAACTGTGTAATATATAAACACACACATAGGGTTTACACTATAAGTGTTATAATTATCGAGAATATTATTTACTGTAACTCTAGCAGCTCTCGTGATATTTTGTTCATCACTGAGAGATAACAGTTCCAGATTGTAACAAAGTTTATTGTTTCAATAAAGTTTGTTTTCTGTTACTTAAGTTCTTGAAGTTCGATTTGATTGTAATAAACACTGTATTCACCCCCTCTACAGTGAAAGTGTGACCTAACATGTTTCTTGCCCAAAACTATGTAACTATATTTGGTATCTAAGCATGCAATTATCAAAGTGAATTAATAAAGTAATAATAATAAATATGTTTGTAAATTTTAAAATTAAATAATTAGAATTTAATTTTATTCACATATATTTGATACTATTTTTCATCTATTATTATATCATAAAATTTATTTTAGCACCCAAAATATTTTTTAATTTCAAATTATATCAATCGATAAATTTAATTTAACAATATTATTGGACTCGCTCTAAAACAGTAAAATAATGTTTAAAAAATAATCGTTCAAGATTAAAAACTTATGAGCAGAGAGTTGCAAGGTTGAGTTATTTTTGTTGTTTATTGCTTGTTCCATAATTTTTTTTCGAGATTAAAGAAAATTTCTGTTTGTTCCCAAAAATGAATAGAAAAGATTTTTAAAGAGTTAAGTTTTCCACAAAAATGAATAGAAAAGATTTTTAAAGAGTTATTTTTTTACTTGTCTTTAAAATTTATTCTTTTCGAATACTCGACATCCCATAAAAATAGTGATAAAAATATTTGTGTTATGCAATATGCCTTATTATAACAAGATTAAGTCACATTGACATTTCTAAGATTAAGTTGACTTGTAATTATTATATAATTTGTAATTGTATTATTTGAGTCTGTAAGAATGTTGAAGAAGACTAGAATGGGATATTTTTCATTGAACAACCAACAAGTTAAGGAATAAATCTCTGAAAAAAGATCAATCCTTATCATACCTCAAAATAAAAATACATAGCTTGGAGAAGAATAATGCTGTAAATTAAAAAATGTTCTAAGTCAAATGTCGAGAAGTCACAGATCAAGGAATATCGAGAAGTATATCGAAAACTGTTCAAACATGTAGAGAAGTTATTTTCCTATATAGAAGTCATGTGGCCTGTAGAGAAGTCATTTTTCTAAAAAGAAGTCATTTGGCATGTAGAGAAATCATTTTTCTATAGAGAAGTCATTTATCATGTAGAGAAGTCAAGTTGCCTATCCACAAGTCAATTGCATGTAGAGATGGGGAGATGTTGACAAGTCAAATACATGCAGAGAAGCGGAAATATCGAAAAGTCAAATACATGTAGAGAACTGGAGATGTCGACAAGCCAAATATATGTAGAGAAGTGGAGATATCGACAAGTCAAATACATGCAGAGATGCGGAGATCTCGACAAGTCATTTTATATCGTGATATAGACATCTCTATACACTTTGAAGATCTCGATAAAAGCATTTATCATGGAGATTTCAAATTACCAGTCAACAAACCATTTTATCATTAAATTGGAAATTCTACAAATACAGCTTGAAGAGTGCAAGATCAATGGTTTAGATGAATTGGACAAGGAGTGTAGCAGACATGGAAGATTGTAAGGAAATATGTAGCACTTGAAATAAAAATAGACAAAAGAGGTTTAGAAAATATGTTAGTTTATTTTAGTGCAATCTATGTAAACTGTGCATGCTTATCTATAAAGCATGTCACGAGTCCTTTATTCCAGAAGTAACAAAACAGTCAAGATTCTCTTGTATTCTTGGAAGTAGAAGCTAAGTTCTTTAATATCAAGAACTTAGATTTGTAGCACAACCCGATTGATTTTGAATAAAGATCAGGTGCATTTTCATAATTGTGTTTCTGTGTCTTTTACGGTCAATAGATTATCACTACAAAGTACTTTAGTTGTTAAGTTCAAAGCAAGCCTACATACTAACTTGATTATTTGAAAACAATTCATAAAATTTTCAAGTAAAAATCAAGAAACACGCATTCACCCCCCTTATGTGCGTTTTTCATACCTAACAAGTGGTATCATAGCAAAATCTGAAAGCAAACATATTAGATCTTGGAAGTATGAGTGCACAGAAGCTTAGCAGTGTCAAGATACCTATCTTTGACAAAGGAAACTAAACTTTGTGAAATAAAAAGATGATGTTGTTCATCAGAATGACTCATCCACTATATCTTGAGATTCTAAAGCATGGACCCTTCATTCCTATGGTGAGGGTACCTGAAATAACTCAAGGCGATGTTATTCTAGCTCATTATGCTCCAAAATACCCATCTACATACACTGAGCCAGGGAGAGAGAAGGTCTCACTTGACAGTGGCTTGCAACTCTTTTTGATTGAGTCTCTTGATAATGTTATTTACAACAACATTATTAATTGTTAGTCAACCAAGCACATCTAGGAGAAGATAGAAATGTTATGTGAAGGTACTGAAGAGGTATGATCAAACCAAAGGAGAATCTTGATCTCACAATATGAGGATTTTATGGTTAAACCAAAAAAAGGCATTACTGAAGTGTTTGAGAGATTCAATAAGCTGATTAATGACTTGCAGCTACATGATAAGTTCTATGATGCTGAGGAGGTCAACTTGAAGTTATTACTCACTCTTCCTGACCAATTTCACGGAAAATTTATGCAATAAGGGAAGGAAGAGATCTAGGCGGAATAACCTTGGAGGTTTTATATGGAGTTCTAAAAACCTATAAACTTGAGATGTTGCAGAGAAAGTCATTGAAGCTAAATCAAGGACATGTGGTTGATGTGTCAAGTTCCTTGATAGCAAGTGATCAAAAGATGATTGAAAATGAAACCGAATCTCAAATTCAAGTTGTACAACGTATTGGGCAGAAATGCAAGGAACCTAAAAAACAAGTCATTTTGGAAGTAAAAGAGAAAAAAATACTACACTCTTGATGAGTTGGATGAAATGGATTAATTCATGGCCTACCTGGCATAAAAGTTCTCAAATATAAGATTCATGAAGCCCGGGTACTTCAAGGATAAAGTTCAACCCCTTACAACAATGACTGAGAAGGAAAATCTCAGATGAAGAACTCAAACACAACTAGCAAGAGTGGTTACAACTAGTCATATTCTTAATCGCATGTTTAACTTATTTTGAGTAAAAATATATTTCAAAATTTAATGGTTGTGTAAATTTCACATTTTTCTCCGTATAAATAATATATATAGATCTTCAAAGCAAAACTAATGGCCGCCAATCTAAATCATGTGTCGGGTACCTCACCTCGTAATCCTTTAGCTGCCTTGATGCATAAGCAGTTACTTTGCTTTAACTCACAACCTAGACTAGGGGTGCATACGGTTCAGGTTGGGCAGATTACCGGATTTTAACAACCTAACCCAATTAAATTGGGTTATCGAAATTACAACCCAAACCTTAAAAAAATTAAAACCCAAATCAATTTGTAATACTTCAGTTTAATCAGTTTACTTAATATACAAAACAAATATTAATAATTATAAAATAATACAATCATCAACTTTATATATCATATTTAGAATTTAGGGTAATGATCTGTTTAACACATATTATTAACTGATTATGAAACTTGATTGTATTAGAGCATGTCAAAAAAATTTATATGCTGCTATTGGTTCTTTTACATGGCTTTCAAAAGAACTGTGACCGTTATTCTTTCTCACTCATAGTGTTCAAAATGAATTATGAGGAATGAGGTTATAAGTTACATTTGGATCTACCAATAAATGGGCCTAAACATATTTACAGTATTAACAGATTATCATATTTGTTTAGTCGGGTTGGGTTGGATTGGTGTAAAATTATCAAAACTGATATCCAACCCAATTAAATCGGGTAGAATTTTTTTCAAACCAAATATGTATCTTGTTGTAAAAAAAACAGTTTGGATCAACCGAAATAGGGCCGGTTCGGATCAGCTTGGTCGGGTCGGCCGACCCATGTTCAACCCTAAATTAGACCTTATGTGATGCATCACTAAATATTACAAAATTTCCCTTACCATCCGGTAATGCCAAAATAGTTGTAGAAACCAACCTTCTTTTTAGTTCTTGAAAGCTTTTCTCATACTTAGGAGTCTTAGGAGTCTGATATGGAAAGAAAATACATCATAAAGAAACATTAAATGTCACATTAATTACACATGGAATTCTTATCAAAAGTCAAGTACAGACCAGGCTGGTCTGGGCTCATAGCAGGCTAAAGACGGCCTAAGCAGTCAAAGCCCACTAGCAAAGGTCGTCAAGGTCCACGAACATGAGTTGTTCACGGACTAGGTCCAATATTGCTAGAAGAGCAGAGACATGTGTGCAAAACGGACTTAAATTCCTACAATGAAGGATCTAGAATTCCTTCCCTTATAGGAGTCCTAATTACCATCTAAGTATGAGACTTTTCCACCAAGTCTCCCAACACAAGTATAACCCTAGACTCATCTCTATATAAAGGGTTTTACCCATCAACCTAGAACTATGTTTTGGCTTGAATCTCTACAACACAGAGATACATAGGCATCTTGCGACGACAGCTAGTCCCCACCGCGAGAACAACCATTAAAGCTCGAAACTCACAAACCCTAGCATTAATTACTAACGCACCCTAGTTTTTATTCCGCAAAATTTGGCGTCGTTTATGGGAAAATAACAACAACCATGGTGAACACATGGAGCATAAACAAAAGTGGAACTGATGGTCCTATCCCATCACGGACGATCGCCTCAATAGTGGAGATACCTCCGCACTCAACGTATGCCTTCACACAAGGAGAAACCCCTATGGAGGCATCTGGGGCTTAGCCTCAAGGGACGAATCCCCCAATCCAAGATCTGCCATAAGAAATAATCCCTAATTCCAGCAACTACATGCACCTATAAACCCTTAACCCATTGGTATAACATCTGGGATATATAGTGTAATTATTTTGTCAATAAATAAATATTATGTGTTTATTATATGAATTCTGGTGAATTATTTATTAAGTGGTATCTGTGTTTAGATGTTTAAATATGATAAAATTTGAGTATTTTAATTTTAATATGTCCAAAATAAAGTATATATATTGTGATATTTTTCTATTAATTTTTCTATTGTTATATGATTTTATAAAGGATTTATGGATTTAATAAATTATTTTTCCGAGTAATTATAAACTATTTTATATAATCGGGAACCAAATGACTTTAATCGTTTGTATATTTTTCCAACCTGGAAGTCTCGAGAAAACTCCTTTCTAACCTAATTGGAATATTCTGAGCATTTTTCATGTTTTGATTTTTCCGATCCGGACTACGGGAAAACCCTACATTCATAGTGTTCTTGAGAATCAAACTGAGATTTGAAGGTTTTATCGATATCGGATTTTGGAGTTCAAGTAACCAAAATAAAGGTATTGAAGAGTACTATTGTAATAACCCCCAAAATTTTGAACTTTTTGTAACCCTTGTGAATAGTGTTTTAGCTGAATGAGAAAACTTTTCATGCCACACTATGTAGGGGTTCTGTTATGGATATTCTGAGATTTTATTAGTACTCTACATGGTATATAAGTGTATGTAAAGATCACCAGAATCCAATTCCGAACACTTTGATTTTTTCCGGAAATCCACTAGATACGGAAAGAATTGAGTATAAGGTAACAGGATAAAAAGGATTTATATTAAAGGATTATAAGAGAGGATCATAAAAGGAATATAATATATTGAGAAAGGTTAAGGGAACCTAAGTAATAAGATCCCGGGTATGATCCCTCAAACGATAAACGAAAACGAAAGTTAAGCGAACCGTATAACAGATCAGCGGTCATTAGGCAAACAATTAGGAAGTTAATCAAAGAGATTAGTGGGGATGATGTCACCCAACCAATGAGAAGAGGACAAGGAGGGAAAGATGACATCATAGCATGACATAAGCATGACATGGGAAGGAAGGAAATGTGGTGGATTATTAACCACACAAAATCAGGGGCAAATAGGTAATTTACCAAAACAAAAACAAAACTACAACCAACCAAGCCAAATAATTCATTCTTCATCAAAACAAAAAAAAAACCAAGGCATTATTTCTTCATTGCTCTCGGCTTTTACTATTGCAAAGGAAGAAGAAATTCAAAACTCAAGATCAAGGCTTCCTAAATTGGTAAGATAATTCCCTAATCATCCTTATGCATAGTTATGGCTATATCATGAGTTTAAGCACCCCATTCATTCTCAATCGTCTTCAATAAATCAATGAAGAAGACAATGAATAGTGACTTCAAGAATTTTAACTTGATTTTCTTGTTTTTCCTTTAAGATCCAAGCTTCCTAAGACTCCTCAAGGCTTCTTAAGGCTTCCTAGCTACTCCCACCACTTCAAGGAAGGTATATCATCTCCAAACCCTAGATTCCTTTGTATTATAAGATGATTTTGATTATTATGGTGATGTAGTAGCTTAATGCTTGTGGTTTAGAGTGTGGGTTGGAGTGGTAGTGAAATGGAATGGTGAATCTTGTTGTTTTGGTTAAAAGAACTTAAGTATAGTTAAATTCAAGCTTAGGCATAAGTATAAATGTTAATATTGAATTTATTGGGGCTGTTATGATGTGATAAGGATGGACTTTGGTTGTATGAATGGATTGAGGTTGAATTGTGATGGTTTTTGAATGGTTTAAAATTGGGAAATCGCGTAAACATAGCCGTCGTAATGTCCGATTTACTTTAGACTGCTTTTATTCATAACATTAGGACCAGAGAACCCCTGCTAGATGTTGACAATTGTCATGTTTAGATAGCTCATGTTACGAGCTTCGTTTTGATATGTAGTTCGTTCGATTCCGATGCACGGTTTAGGAGAAACGACCGTTTCAAGTAACGGCGTTTCGCGAACGAAACTTTTCCCCTCGCCTTACTTTGAAATATAGGTTAAAGACCAAAAAGGGTTAATTAATGTATGAAACAATTATGGTAAGTGTGTTAGGCAGTTGGTAAGACACCCGCGAAAGAATCGCCTTAAAACTCGTAATGGTTAATTTATTAAAAATGGTGGAGCCGAGGGTACTCGAGTGACTTAAGAGAATCAGTAAGCGCAAAACAAGCGTTAGAATCTAAGTTAGTTAAAGTATAGATTTACAAGTGACTTTGGTTTAATTCCAACTTACTTGTTGTTTATAGGTTACCAGACTCGTCCCGAGCCTTTTATCACCCCCAGTCGCTCAGGCAAGTTTTCTATCCGTTATACTGTTGTTGTGATGTATATGTGTATATGCATTATCTTGCGATAAATGCATGTTGATTAATTAGCAAATGTGCGATATATTGAAGCATGCTGATATGGTATATATATGCATGCCTATTTCGTATTCTTGCCATATATATCTGTTGGTTCAGTTGATAATACCTATGCTAGAGAATAGCGGTAAATTGCATATACCCTTAGTATAGGGACCCAAAGGTGAAAACATTTTCTAAAACCGGGAGTCGAGGATCCCGAGTAGATTTTATATATATATATATATATATATATATATATTTATATATATATATGGTTATAGTTTTCCAAACTATTAATCGAATAAGGTTTATTCGATAACTTTATTTTATTTAATGAATATTATTTGAATATTCATCTGAGGACTTATGACTCCTTTATTTTATTATTGAATATTATTTCGAATATTCATCCGAGGGCTTATGACTCAGTTTATATTATTTAATGATTGTTAATTGGATAGTCATTTGAGGATGTATTGACTCCTTTATTTTATTTAATGAATATTATTTATAATATTCATTCGAGGTATTATGACTCCGCTTATTATTTAATAATATTCTTTATTTTATTAAAGAATAATGTTTCGATAATCAAACTTATTTTCGATTATTCAAATAAAGATAGTACTTTCATATAAGTATATCTTTGGTTATTTAATACTCATTTCAAGTATAAGTCTTACAACTTCTACTTCGATTATTTTTATAAGATTATTCTCTATGGGAATATTATTTAAATAATAATATTCAGATATTTTCTAAATATATTGGGACTGATTTACTTCATTAAATCAGCATTACTCCAAACACTCTTTAAAGTGTTTTCGAGTCTTCAAAATGATTTTTAAAAGTTAGAGCGGATCCCAAAACTCATTTTTATATTTAAGATCTTCCTTTCAAAGGGGATTTAAATACTCGCTCAAAACCTGGGGGATCCAGCTCTGTGGTGCATTTTACATTCGCAACGTGGTTGCTGATTTGATAAAACAAATGAATTGATTACTTACCCAACGTTCGGGAAGTAAGCCCATATAATTGAGTCGGCATAAGCGACAGGCCGGGGTACGGTCTATCAAAGTGTAAGTGGCTGGGTGGCAGTCCATCAACGCGTAAGAGGCCGGGTGGCGGTCCAGCACAAGGTCCTTATGTGGCCAGGGTGATGACCGGTGGGGGATTCATCCATCTACTAGTAGAAAAGGTTACTTATTGGTATCTTTGCCTGATCAGCAAGATATCGAGTTTATGCCAAAAAAATTTTCCTTTCCAAAATTCATTGGATGTTACAAACTCTGTTCATACTTTACATAATAGAGGTTCCCGGAAATGTTTAAGAGATATATATGTGGATATATATCAGGACTAAATAAAGTATCTCGTAACTTTATTTCATTCAATAATATTTCAAAGATTGAATCTATTCAAGTCTTAACTTGTGGTCTCATCTATGGGATGACTTTTTTTTTAAACCTATAATACTTTGAACAGTGGTAGTTCAAGTAGCCTTATAAATGATATAAGTATAATGAAGTATTTGGTAACTTCATCTTCCTTTAAGCTTATATCCAGTAAGTAATTATCTTACTTTTGATAAAGGTTTTCAGTAAGTTATCTATTAGATACTTGCATTATTGATTACACTATATATTATCTTGCGAGCTGTAAGGCTCACTCTTGCTTTATTTCTTCATCACACAACAACAGTTAGGAAGGATGGCCGGACTCCAGCAGACCCAGCGCAAGAGCGTGGGAAGCGCCCCGTGCCTTCCCATTGAGATCATAGCTGTTATAGCTGCAGAGGTAGATCTATCTGTAGATCAGACCATCTACTTTTGAGAATCAATTATGTATAATTATAACTTGTGGCAGATAATGGCAATTAACTGTAAATTTATCAAGTAATCATTTTGGGTTGTAATAACTTTTAAATTGCGGATTCAAAGACTTGTACTTATTTCAATTTCATCTCTGAGACTATAACGGGTTGTGGTGTGTGTTAGTGTGGGGTCACAGCATGAAGTTAATTATTATTAATTAAGTGAAGTGATATTGTGGAGAGAAAGATCGTGACGACCCGGATCCCCGACCCCGGATCTGGGGGTGTTACAGAAATGGTATCAGAGCTAAGCGTTATAAACCTCAGAGATGATGCGATGATATAATAACAAACTCACAAAGATAATAAGAACTCTTGCCAAGTTCATGGTCGGACTACTTAAAGTAGTGCTGACAGTTAAAACCCTTACGGGAACCCTTATAAGTATCATGATAGTAACTTAGCTCGTTTAATGCGTAGGCGCCTGAGATAGAGGACCCTGAGATGTTCGAGCGTGAGCATGATGAGGCACTGCTAGATGTTGAGGATCAGGAGGAGCCTGAGATGGAGGAGGATGAGGAGGACCCCTCAGAGGAGTCAGAGACGGAGGTCATTGCTATTTCAGATGAGGAGGATCCCTCAGAGGAGTCAGAGACAGAGGTCATTGCTATTCCAGAGGAGGAGGACCCGGATGAGGTCCCAGTAGCTGAGGAGCGTGTCGGACCTATGGTAGTGTATGCTGGTACCCCTTTACCCACACTTCCGGTGGTCAGAGCTCCTACCCCTCCACCACTATCTTGGATCCCTTATGATGACAGCTCAGAGACCCATACTTCCGAGCCTAGGCAGACTGAGGAGGCACCCCCAGCGGCTCCGGATTCACCACCTCTTGACCCTGCCCACAGGCAGTCTTCGTTAGCCCACGGCTATGTGCAGGATGTACTGAGGACCCGATTGGCTGTTGCTGAGACCCGACTAGATGAGGCCAGGAGGGAGTTGGATGCGGAGAGGGCGGGTAGGCGTACCCGAGCTTATGAGACTAGGGCCTCTATACCCCGATCCTTGAGGAGGGAGCTTACGGGGATAGAACTCACATCCCGAGCGAGACTCAGATCTCTCCAGGGGGACAGACATGGTAGGATCTCCAGGCGGCAGGCCGACTATATCTTCCGTCGTGCGATGGAAAGGGTATGGGAGCTGACCCGCTCCGGTGTGTGATTCAGGATTGACGATGAAATAGTCTAGTTGTCTAGTTAGCCGAGGCCTTAGTAAGAGCCAATTTTCCGGGATAGTTGACTTGTATATAGCATCCCTTTTTCTGACTAGACAGATAGACTCTTGTGTATCACTTTTGGGACAGATGGCTGTAGCACTGTTGTACTTTTGACCAGATCAGACTATGTATTTCTCGCATTATGTATATATTTGTTTCCGTTCGGTTCAGTTCCTTAGTGACGAGATCACTATTTTTATCATTATTATTACTGCACTTCGTATTAGAACTGTCATATAATAATAGAATTGTGATATACGTTCTCCCCATTATAAGAGCTGTGCAAGGCACAATGTTGTATATGATTGTGACCTAACGTTGAATTTCCCAATAATTTTTTTTTAATCAGAATCATGCCGCCAAGAAAGATTGGAACTAGGGCGAACCCTGGATCTGAGGACCAGGGAAGCCATAATCAGGACAATAGAAACCAGGAACACAGTGAAGAGGAAGATGAGGATTATGTGGAACAGGATGACTCCCTGTATGAAGAGGAAGAGGAAACATATGATGTTGAGGGATTTGAGATAGAGGCTAAAGATGGAGAAACTGAGGTTGAGCAACCAGTACCAAACCCAGGCATGGATCCCATGGGCCAGTTCATGCAACTTCTAAGGCAGAACTTGGAACGTCAACCCAACCCACCCCCTCAAGGAAATAATAATACTGTGGCAAACTCTTTCAGGGCTTTTAAGTCCCTTAAGCCCCCTGAGTTCCACGGATCAGCCGACCCAATTGAGGCAAGGGCATGGTTAAAGGAAATGGAGAAATCCTTTGAGATTCTGAGTACCGATGAGGCACAGAAGACTGTATTTGCTACCTACCTTCTGAAAGGAGAGGCTAACTACTGGTGGGAGGCCAAGAAAAACATGGAGACAGATGCTATTATAACCTGGGAGAGATTCAGTCAGTTGTTTCTGGGAAAGTATTTCCCGAGGTTTATGGAAAACCAGATGGAGCTCAAGTTCTTGGATCTAAAGCAGAATAACTTATCTGTAGCAGAGTACGAAGCAAAATTTACTGAGTTATCAAGGTTTGTGCCGGAGTTTGTGAGCACCGAGGAAAAGAAAGCTAGGAGGTTTCAGCAGGGACTGAAATCGTGGATTCAGAATAGGGTGGCAATCCTTGAGCTAACGGATTAAGCCACTCTGGTGCAAAAGGCAACAATTGTAGAAGCTGGAAGTGAACAGATGCAGAGGGAAAGAGAAAAGAAGGGAATAAAGAGGAAAAGTATGAGCATGGGTGGAGGTTCCGCAGGAAGGAGCTTCCCAACTAGATTTAATCGAGGAGCAGTGTCCCTACCGGGAAGGAACACTGGGTTTAAGCGGCCCATGAGCGTGAATGTGAGCCAGAGTGGCCAGAAGTCAAGAATGTCCTATTCCAACCAGTCTCGACCCCCATTGCCGGCCTGTAACACTTGTGGAAGGATGCATTCTGGGGAATATAAAGGAAAGCCGGTAATCTGCTTCAAGTGTGGTCGAGAGGGTCACTATTCGGACAAGTGCACTTCGCCAACCCCCATTACCCGCCCAACCACCACTTGTCATCAGTGTGGACGCCCGGGTCATTGGAAGAGGGAATGCCCAATGAACAAACCAGCAGCTTCGGGAGCAAGCAGGGCTGCTTCTAATAAGCCACCTACCGCAAGGACTTTCAATATGACAGTCCAGGATGCTATGAAAGATTCAGATGTGATAGCAGGTACCCTTTCTCTAAATTCAGTCAGTGCAAACGTTTTATTTGATTCGGGAGCAACTAAATCTTTTATATCAAGGGACTTTGCGCGTAAATTAAGACTTAAAGCTGAACCCTTGATAGAACCCTTACAAGTAGAAATAGCCAATCATGAAATTATTCCTGTTAACCAGATTCACCCCGCCTGTGAGATAGGCATAGGGGAACAATCTTTTAGTGTTGATCTGATTCCTTTTAAATTAGGGGAGTTTGATGTAATTTTGGGAATGGACTGGCTATCTAGCAATGATGCTCAGATAGACTATAAAGGGAAGAAAGTTAAGTTAAATATCCCATGGAAGAAAGAAGTTATATTTAGAGGAAAGAGGCAGACGCAGAAATTTTTGACTATGGCCCAGGCCAGAAGGATGCTACGAAAAGGAAATGAGGTCTACCTAGCCTATGTGGTGGACACACAGAAGGAGGTGCCCAACTTACAAGATATTCCAGTAGTCAACGAATTTGAAGATGTATTCCCACAAGACCTTCCGGGATTACCACCCGATAGAGTGATTGAATTTGCTATTGAATTGGCCCCCGGGACGGCGCCAGTTTCAAAAGCACCTTACCGGTTAGCCCATTAGAAATGAAGGAATTAGCTATCCAATTGCAGGAACTCTTGGATAAGGGTATGATAAGACCCAGTGTGTCTCCGTGGGGAGCACCAGTTTTATTTGTTAAGAAGAAAGATGGGAGCATGAGGCTGTGCATCGACTATCGAGAGTTGAACAAGCTAACCATAAAGAACAGGTACCCATTACCTAGAATAGACGATCTGTTCGACCAGCTAAAAGATGTTGTTTATTTTTCCAAGATCGACCTGAGAACTGGATATCACCAACTAAAGATTAAACCCGAAGATATTTCCAACACAGTGTTCCGCACCAGGTATGGGCATTATGAGTTCTTGGTGATGTCCTTTGGATTAACCAACGCCCCAGCGGCTTTCATGGATTTAATGAATAGAGTATTTAAGAAGTACTTGGACAAGTGTGTGATAGTTTTTATCGATGATATTTTGATCTACTCAAGGACTGAGGCAGAACATGCAGAGCATTTGAGAATAGCTCTAGGAATACTCAGAGAGGAACAGTTGTATGCCAAATTCTCGAAGTGTGAATTCTGGCGGAATGAAGTACAATTTTTAGGATATGTGATCAATAAAGAAGGAGTATTGGTCGACCCCTCCAAGATAGAGGCGGTCTCGAATTGGGAAAGGCCAACCACACCCACAGAGGTAAGGAGTTTCATAGGATTGGCCGGCTACTATCGTAGATTTGTATAGGATTTTGCGAAGATCGCAGCCCCTTTGACACGACTTACTCGCAAGACAGAGAAGTTTGAATGGACGGAGAAATGCGAGAACAGTTTTCAGGTATTAAAGAAAAGGTTGGTAACGGCCCCGGTGTTGGCATTGCCGGACGGAAAAGGAGATTTTGTGATATATAGTGACGCGTCGCACAAAGGATTAGGGTGTGTACTTATGCAGCACGGTAAAGTGATTGCGTATACGTCGAGACAACTGAAGGAATACGAGATTAGATATCCTACTCATGACCTTGAGCTCGCGGCAATAGTATTTGCCTTAAAAATTTGGAGGCACTACCTGTATGGAGAGAAGTGCGAGATTTTCACAGACTATAAGAGCCTCAAGTACATATTTACGCAGAAAGAGCTCAACATGCGCCAGAGGAGATGGTTAGAACTAATCAAGGACTATGATTGTGAGATTCTCTATCATCCAGGGAAAGCCAATGTGGTGGCTGATGCCCTTAGTAGAAAGGAAAGACTCAGAATGATAATGACTTCAGAAGAATTGATAAGGGATTTTGAGAGAATGGAAATAGAAGTAAAGGTAACCGGAACCGGAACTGAAAAGCTTTTTGAGATCTCAATGCAGCCAGAGTTATTGGAAAAGATCAGATTGTGCCAAGAGAAAATAATGAATGAAGGCAGAGAGTCAATGACTGGAGAGGAGATCCATACTGAGAAAGTTGATAGAGGGATAATGAGGTACTCCTACCGGATTTGGGTTCCGAATATTCAAGAGCTTAAAGATGAGATTTTGGATGAAAGCCATAGTTCAAGGTATTCTATTCACCCGGGAAGTACCAAGATGTATAGGGATTTGAATGAATATTACTGGTGGCCCAACATGAAGAGGGACGTAGCAGAATGGGTAAACAAATGTTTGACTTGCCAAAGAGTAAAGGCAGAGCACCAGAGACCCAGTGGACTTTTACGACCCCTGGAGATTCCCGAGTGGAAATGGGAACAGATAGCGATGGATTTTGTTGTAGGCTTGCCAAGGATGAAAGCCAATCATGACGCCATATGGGTAATTATAGACCGACTGACAAAGTCAGCTCATTTCATTCCTATCAATGAGAGATACACAGTCGATAGACTGTGGACATTTACCTTAAGAAAATAGTGACGCGACATGGAGTCCCAGCGTCCATTGTCTCAGACCGAGACCCCAGGTTCAACTCCAGATTTTGGAGGAGCTTTCAAGAATGTGCGGGGACCAAGTTAAATATGAGTACCGCATACCATCCCCAGACGGATGGGCAGAGTGAAAGGACCATTCAGACACTAGAGGATATGTTGAGAGTCTGTGCAATAGACCTTAAAGGAAGTTGGGATGATCACTTGCCGTTGATCGAGTTTTCTTATAACAATAGCTTCCATGCTAGCATCGGAATGCCGCCTTATGAGGCCCTGTACGGAAGAAGGTGTCGATCTCCCTTATACTGGGATGAAGTGGGGGAGCGGAAGATGCTCGGACCCGAAGTGGTCCAAAGGACCAAAGATATAGTGGATCTTATCAGAGGGCGACTTGTAGCAGCCCAAGACAGACAGAAGAAATATGCAGACCTAGCCCGAAAGGACAAGGAATATGAAGTAGGGGACTTAGTACTGCTGAAAGTATCCCCTTGGAAGGGATTAATGAGGTTCGGAAAGAAAGGAAAACTAAGCCCAAGATACATTGGACCTTTTGAGATATTAAGACGGATTGGAAAGTTAGCTTACGAGCTAGCCTTACCCCCTAACTTGCAACAAGTTCATAATGTGTTCCATGTGTCAATGCTAAGGAAGTATCATCGGGATGCCAGACACATAGTGGAGTACGAGCAGGTGGATATGCAACCAGATCTGACTTACGTGGAGAAGCCAGTAAGGATTATAGATAAGAAGGAGCAGGTGCTTGGGAACAAAGTGATCAAGCTAGTCAGAGTACTATGGCAGAATCATAATATGGAAGAATCAACTTGGGAACTAGAAAGCGCAATGCTAAAAAAGTACCCCCATTTATTTTCTATTTGATTCCGGGACGGAATCCTTTTAAGGAGGGGAGACTGTAATAACCCCCAAAATTTTGAACTTTTTGTAACCCTTGTGAATAGTGTTTTAGCTGAATGAGAAAACTTTTCATGCCACACTATGTAGGGGTTCTGTTATGGATATTCTGAGATTTTATTAGTACTCTACATGGTATATAAGTGTATGTAAAGATCACCAGAATCCAATTCCGAACACTTTGATTTTTCCCGGAAATCCACTAGATACGGAAAGAATTGAGTATAAGGTAACAGGATAAAAAGGATTTAAATTAAAGGATTATAAGAGAGGATCATAAAAGGAATATAATATATTGAGAAAGGTTAAGGGAACCTAAGTAATAAGATCCCGGGTATGATCCCTCAAACGATAAACGAAAACGAAAGTTAAGCGAACCGTATAACAGATCAGCGGTCATTAGGCAAACAATTAGGAAGTTAATCAAAGAGATTAGTGGGGATGATGTCACCCAACCAATGAGAAGAGGACAAGAAGGGAAAGATGATATCATAGCATGACATAAGCATGACATGGGAAGGAAGGAAATGTGGGGGATTATTAACCACACAAAATCAGGGGCAAATAGGTAATTTACCAAAACAAAAACAAAACTACAACCAACCAAGCCAAATAATTCACTCTTCATCAAAACAAAAAAAAACCAAGGCATTATTTCTTCATTGCTCTCGGCTTTTACTATTGCAAAGGAAGAAGAAATTCAAAACTCAAGATCAAGGCTTCCTAAATTGGTAAGATAATTCCCTAATCATCCTTATGCATAGTTATGGCTATTTCATGAGTTTAAGAACCCCATTCATTCTCAATCTTCTTGAATAAATCAATGAAGAAGACAATGAATAGTGACTTCAAGAATTTTAACTTGATTTTCTTGTTTTTCCTTTAAGATCCAAGCTTTCCTAAGACTCCTCAAGGCTTCTTAAGGCTTCCTAGCTACTCCCACCACTTCAAGGAAGGTATATCATCTCCAAACCCTAGATTCCTTTGTATTATAAGATGATTTTGATTATTATGGTGATGTAGTAGCTTAATGCTTGTGGTTTAGAGTGTGGGTTGGAGTGGTAGTGAAATGGAATGGTGAATCTTGTTGTTTTGGTTAAAAGAACTTAAGTATAGTTAAATTCAAGCTTAGGCATAAGTATAAATGTTAATATTGAATTGATTGGGGCTGTTATGATGTGATAAGGATGGACTTTGGTTGTATGAATGGATTGAGGTTGAATTGTGATGGTTTTTGAATGGTTTAAAATTGGGAAATCGCGTAAACATAGTCGTCGTAATGTCCGATTTACTTTAGACTGCTTTTGTTCATAACATTAGGATCCGAGAAGCCCCTGCTAGATGTTGACCATTGCCATTTTTAGATAGCTCATGTTACGAGCTTCGTTTTGATATGTAGTTCGTTCGATTCCGATGCACGGTTTAGGAGAAACGACCGTTTCAAGTAACGGCGTTTCACGAACGAAACTTTTCCCCTCGCCATATTTTGAAATATAGGTTAAAGACCAAAAAGGGTTAATTAATGTATGAAACAATTATGGTAAGTGTGTTAGGCAGTTGGTAAGACACCCGCGAAAGAATCGCCTTAAAACTCGTAATGGTTAATTTATTAAAAATGGTGGAGCCGAGGGTACTCGAGTGACTTAAGAGAATCAGTAAGCGCAAAACAAGCGTTAGAATCTAAGTTAGTTAAAGTATAGATTTACAAGTGACTTTGGTTTAATTCCAACTTACTTGTTGTTTATAGGTTACCAGACTCATCCCGAGCCTTTTATCACCCCCAGTCGCTCAGGCAAGTTTTCTATCCGTTATACTGTTGTTGTGATGTATATGTGTATATGCATTATCTTGCGATAGATGCATGTTGGTTAATTAGGAAATGTGCGATATATTGAAGCATGCTGATATGTTATATATATGCATGCCTGTTTCGTATTCTTGCCATATATATCTGTTGGTTCAGTTGATAATACCTATGCTAGAGAATAGCGGTAAATTGCATATACCCTTAGTATAGGGACCCAAAGGTGAAAACATTTTCTAAAACCGGGAGTCGAGGATCCCGAGTAGATTATATATATATATATATATATATTTATATATATATGATTATAGTTTTCCAAACTATTAATCGAATAAGGTTTATTTGATAACTTTATTTTATTTAATGAATATTATTTGAATATTCATCCGAGGACTTATGACTCCTTTATTTTATTATTGAATATTATTTCGAATATTCATCCGAGGGCTTATGACTCAGTTTATATTATTTAATGATTGTTAATTGGATAGTCATTTGAGGATGTATTGACACCTTTATTTTATTTAATGAATATTATTTATAATATTCATTCGAGGTATTATGACTCCGCTTATTATTTAATAATATTCTTTATTTTATTAAAGAATAATGTTTCGATAATCAAACTTATTTTCGATTATTCAAATAAAGATAGTACTTTCATATAAGTATATCTTTGGTTATTTAATACTCATTTCAAGTATAAGTCTTACAACTTCTACTTCGATTATTTTTATAAGATTATTCTCTATGGGAATATTATTTAAATAATAATATTCAGATATTTTCTAAATATATTGGGACTGATTTACTTCATTAAATCAGCATTACTCCAAACACTCTTTAAAGTATTTTCGAGTCTTCAAAATGATTTTTAAAAGTTAGAGCGGATCCCAAAACTCATTTTTATATTTAAGATCTTCCTTTAAAAGGGGATTTAAATACTCGCTCAAAACCTGGGGGATCAAGCTCTGTGGTGCATTTTACATTCGCAACGTGGTTGCTGATTTGAGAAAACAAATGAATTGATTACTTACCCAACGTTCGGGAAGTAAGCCCATCTAATTGAGTCGGCATAAGCGACAGGCCGGGGTACGGTCTATCAAAGTGTAAGTGGCTGGGTGGCAGTCCATCAACGCGTAAGAGGCCGGGTGGTGGTCCAGCACAAGGTCCTTATGTGGCCAGGGTGATGACCGGTGGGGGATTCATCCATCTACTAGTAGAAAAGGTTATTTATTGGTATCTTTGCCTGATCAGCAAGATATCGGGTTTATGCCAAAATACTTTTCCTTTCCAAAATTCATTGGATGTTACAAACTCTGTTCATACTTTACATAACAGAGGTTCCAGGAAATGTTTAAGAGATATATATATGTGGATATATATCGGGACTAAATAAAGTATCTCGTAACTTTATTTCATTCAATAATATTTCAAAGATTGAATCTATTCAAGTCTTAACTTGTGGTCTCATCTATGGGATGACTTTTTTTTTAAACCTATAATACTTTGAACAGTGGTAGTTCAAGTAGCCTTATAAATGATATAAGTATAGTGAAGTATTTGGTAACTTCATCTTCCTTTAAGCTTATATCCAGTAAGTAATTATCTTACTTTTGATAAAGGTTTTCAGTAAGTTATCTATTAGATACTTGCATTATTGATTACACTATATATTATCTTGCGAGCTGTAAGGCTCACTCTTGCTTTATTTCTTCATCACACAACAACAGTTAGGAAGGATGGCCAGACTCCAGCAGACCCAACGCAAGAGCGTGGGAAGCGGCCCGCGCCTTCCCGTTGAGATCATAGCTGCTATAGCTGCAGAGGTAGATCTATCTGTAGATCAGACCATCTACTTTTGAGAATCAATTATGTATAATTATAACTTGTGGCAGATAATGGCAATTAACTGTAAATTTATCAAGTAATCATTTTGGGTTGTAATAACTTTTAAATTGCGGATTCAAAGACTTGTACTTATTTCAATTTCATCTCTGAGACTATAACGGGTTGTGGTGTGTGTTAGTGTGGGGTCACAGCATGAGGTTAATTATTATTAATTAAGTGAAGTGATATTGTGGAGAGAAAGATCGTGATGACCCGGATCCCCGACCCCGGATCTGGGGGTGTTACAACTATCAAGATCTGTAAGCCATACAACTGCATAATCAACTGGTAATTTTCTATAATTTTATTTGAATTCGAATTATTTTGGGATTAATTATGAATTTTTGATTTTGGTGTTGTTTGTATGATTTGATGATTGCATGTTGTAGATAATTTGATTCTGATTATATTGGTATATCATATGTTGAATCTGGAGTTTAATAACATGTTCAAAAGTGGGTTTATTTTTGAATTTCAAAATTAGGGTTCTTAATTCGTATGAATGTTTTCAATTAAAAATTATGGCTTTTTGATCTAGGGGTTATTAGGTTGATTAGTTGATACGAACGTGTAGAGCTGAAAAGAGAAATCGATTGGTGGTGGTCTCATGAATAGACGATACCGGAATCGAACTGGCCGGAGAAAAGAAGAACTCGCCGTCTGGCGAGTTTACTTTGAGTTATTCCGGCCAACTCAGGGGTTATTAGCTTGATTTGATTGCATGGTTATGTTCCTGGTGAAAAGTAGAATAAATCTGGAGCTTGTGGTGGCCGGAGGATTCCGGGATCGAGTTCTCCGGTGAACCCCGTCGTTTTTCCAGCGAAGGGTGTAAAATTTGCATATAGGTCCCTGTACTTTTGAAAACGATGAAGTTTGGTCACTATAGTTTCCAAAAGTTGCAAATTTTGGATTCCTGTTTTTTAAATTATTTAAAAATCATATTTTCTATTTATTTTAATTTCATAAATTCATTTTTAATTATTAAAAATTCCAAACAAACATTATTTTAAATTATTTTCAAGACTCGATAATTATTATAAAATGATTTTAAAGTCAGATTCGGGTATTCGAACCCTGTTAATTGCTTATAAATGATTCATCGACCCGTTTTAATTCCGAAAAATTTGTATTAAATACCTGGAAAATCATTTTAACCTCAAATATTTTTTGGAAATTTATTTTACGTGCTATGTGCTATATGTGATCCGATTGATGTACGATATGTTTATGTGTGTATTGTTTAACTGTTTTTATCGTAACTTTCAATCCGTAAATCAAATTTGGGTGAAATGAAGGGTAGATAGATACTCGTAACGAATGGAATGAAGTGAGAAAGAGTATTGATATATACTTGTGATGTCTAACAGAGGAAGCGAGGCATAGAAAGGGAAAGCAAATAGTAGGTGAATAGAAACGATAGACGAGATCAAGTGAAGTGAAGCCATTTGAGATAAGGCAAGTGATTCTTAAACTATCTTGATATGTTTTTGGAATAGTTATATTTTATATTGCAAGTGCTTTGAAGTATTTAACCCTAAACCCTGATTTCAGTTATTGATCTTTGAGCCGTAAGCCTTATTCTTTGTAAACCACTGATTGTTAAATACCAGATACAAACCACAAATATCCGATACTGCTCCACAAATACATACAAACTATACACTGATTATTGAACCGGAATTGTTTAACATACAAACCTTCATACCTTAGACATTAGAAGATTAATCCTTATAACCACAAGACCTTGATTCTTCTGTTATCTGATTCTGTTACCGGCTGATAGCCAATATTTGTACTTACCTTGTTATATCCTTTTGGTAATTGCAAATCACCTTATGCTTGAAGACAAATGTTTATGATTATATTTCTTGATTTACATTGTTTATTCTATTATTGTTATAGAATTGGATTGTTTTATAAATGTGGACCAGATTCGTGGTCAGACCAGATTCGTGGTCGTATTAGGCCAATGTGTGCCTTGGATCCAGAATATAGAGCACCGCTGTGTGCCTTGCTCGGAGTTAGTGCGTGACTGCCTAACCTTGGTTTTAAAATAATATTTGAATATCCAATTCTAATCATTGCTTATAAAGAAATTTGATAACCTAAATCATTTCATTTGATTATTGTTTAATCTCAATATTGTCATTGTGACTTGCGGAGCTAGTTAGCTCATTCTTGCGATTCTGTTTATGTTCTTTTTGCAGTTAAGAAGAAATCCATTGGTAGCGAGGATCTCCTGTCAAGTGTGTGAGCTAGGATTCCAGGTTGAGACGGAATAAGCTAGCTAAAGACTTTTGTAATAATTTAAGTTTGAAAGTTTATAAGAATGTTCGTTATTCAGATATAAGTTAAACTAGATGGGTTTTGGCACATTTGTAATATAAGTGTGGTTGTGGCTTATGTGCATACTTTAACTTGTTGCGATCCGTGGATGAAGGTAAGTAGGATCATTACATATATTATTTTTCATAAACAGGTTTATATATGTGTATGTGTGTTGTGAACCCCAAACTTCTGACCCGGGTTTGGAGGGCGTCACAGGTTTGGTATCAGAGTTACAGGTTATAAGTCACTGACACAAGCCTAGATTTTCGGGAATGGGTAGAGGGTATTATAAGTAAGAAATAGAAAGATAGAACGCCGAGAGGTTGAGTGCGACTATATAATAGGTGTTAGTATGGTTCGTGCTGTGATTCGAGATTCTTATCTTGTGATGTGATTTTCAGATAGTAGCGATGGCGGATTCCTTTATTCTAGTACCAGCTGATCATTCCGAGCCTTCAGTCGGAGGACCATCAACTGATCCACGTCCTGTTCTTCCACCGGTTTTAGCTATATTACCTCATGTTGTGACGGCTGTACCACTGCGAGCTATTCCACCCCCTGATATGAGGCCACCTATTCGAGGACCCCCACATGTTGATTCTGATTTTAATAGGCATTCAGTTATGGGTTTATCTTTTCATTTTTCTCCATACCCTGTTCCATACCATCAGTTTGAGGCTTGCCTTATAGAGCAGCAGCATCTACGAGGACAGATCCAGGATTTACTATATATCATGCACACCAGAGATATCAGGAGAAGTGAGATGCAGCTAGAGAGAGGATCCAGATGTTTCGGAAAGCAGTTGCTATGAGGATAGCTAGAGCTACTCATGAGGATATTATTTCTGACTTTCTTGTGGAGTGGGCTAAGTGGGTTTTATAGGAGCTTGAGGAGATAGGAGGTCCAGACTTGCCATGAGCTAGACGACAGAGGTGCCGTGACAACTGTTATATGTACATTAGTGTGTAGTGTGTATTAGCAGACTTTTGGTTTGTATTTATAGACTAGACTTGCTGACTAGTGTGTAGGCCTATTGTATCTTTTCACTTTTTTTAAAGCGTTTTCACGCTTGTACTACCAAACTTTGACATATATATCAGTACCTTTCCTTTTCCAGAATTCACTACTAGAAATAGTGCATACGACATCGGTGCTTAGACATCGGTATGTAATGCACCCGATGTTAAAAGAATTTTTAACATCAGTTTTCAATTAATCGATGTTGAATGAGAATATTGACATCAGTTTCTTATACTAACCATTGTCTATGTTCACAAATAAAAAACTATCAAATCCATATTTTAACTTTGACATCGGTCATTTTTACAAGCCGTTGTCTATGACCAATTTTTAAAAATTTGAAATTAACTTGTCAATTTTCCCCGGTTTTGGTACACAAATTCCCCCCCTTTTACCAAAAAAATTGTTTCCCCTTTACTTATTTTATTTCCCCATTTCCAGATCTATCTCCCCTCTTTCCCACTTTTTACTCACAACCTCACTCTCTCTCTCAAACATCGACGACGACAACTCTCTCTCTCTCCTTCTCCCCCCTCTCTCTCAAACACTCTGACTCTCTCCCTCGCCTCTCTGCTCTTTCTCTCCTTTCTCACCTGACTCTCTCCCTCGCCTCTCTGATCTTTCTTTCCTTTCTCACCACTCCCTCTCACAAACCCTAATTTATAACTAGTACAAAATTGACACGGAAATTGGACCTAATCAAGCACCAAATCGAGTTTCAAATTGGTAAAATTAGACTTATATAGTAGCTTTGGAGCTTGAAAGGAGCCCTATATCGTTCGATTAAGTTTCAGTTTCAAAATTGGTTTGGTAAATTTTAATATTATTATATATAAAGTTGGTTAAGTTGGATGTTTCTCCCCTTCTTTTAACGTCTTTCTCTCTTGTTCCGATTCTCTATGTTTCACTTTTTCTCTCGGTTCTATTTTATAGATTTCCCTATTCGCATTATTAATGTTAAGTTTTTGTAGGTTGTTACAGGGAGCTCAATTCAAGAAGTTAGCAAGGATAAATCTATGCTGGTAAGGTGTTTTAACTTTTTATGTGTGAATCTAAGAAATTTGTATGTTTATAGAGGTATAGATGCATGATTTATTCACTTGATATTCATAGGGTTTGATATGTAGTGCGGTTAAGATGTTCTGACATGTTTTTCAGAATTTTAGTCAGTGATTAATTATAGCATTTTCTTTTCTCTCTACTTTACAGATTTCTTGAAGAAAATAAAAAGAAGCTATTTATCCAAATTATTGTTTGAGAAGATGACTGCAATTAGTAGAATGCTGCTTTTAGAGAATGATATTCTTCATGGCGAGGTGCAGCAATTGCTAAGAGAGGGGCAGTATATTGATAATACTTATCCAAATTGAAAAACTCCAAAGTCGGTTGAGGAAAAACATGTGAAAAAGCATAAAATGTAGGTAATATATCAAAGTGTGTACATATATATTGTATTGTTGTACTCATCCGAATAACATATTTCTTGTAGCTATAGCTACAGAGAAAGTGATTCAGAGCATGGCATTTCTGGTGCAGAAACAGGATACTCAGCCTGAGAAGGACTATCTTATTCACCCTCTTTCTCATCACGTTCTAAAGGACTACAAACCATCTAACAAGGTTCTTGTAATGTTTTTATAACCTTATATTTATCTTAATGTGAGTGTCAAATTTAAGAGGAATCACACAATTAATTTTAAAGTTCAAATGTGATTGTCAAATTTGAGAGGAAGAGTCAAATGTATGTTCGACACTCACTATGACGGTCTGGTTAGATTATTCAATATATCTGAGATAAATACAATTTGGGACCTCTAGTTGCTGCTTGTTTGATGGTTTCTTTTTTAATTTACTATAATCAGATGGAGATATAGGAGGTCAGGATCGCTTCTCCAACTCAAGTCTCTTTTATTGCAACCTTGGGTTGACTGATCTTGAGCTTTTTACATATGAGGAGGCTTATGATGCAACTCACATTCGATCTGCTATCAGAGGCCGTGGTGTTAATCCTGTAAGTAGGAAAATATGATTCGTTTACAAGAATATGATTATTTTTAGATTAATATGTTAAGTGATCTTTATATTATTTTTGCGATTGTAAGCTTAAATGTAATGAGTGATGTAATTATCCGTATTACTACTGACACTAACCTATTTGGGATGCAATTGACATGATTTGTATTTGAGTGAAATGTTTGATCTATGGTAACTGGATGTAGGGTTCTTTTTATTGATTTGCATTTTAGAAGGTTGACTGTTTGATATGGTATCACTTTTGGGTGATGTGTAGTCAAGGAGAAAGACCAGGGAGCCTAAAGAAGAGAATGTGACATTGGGGCCTGCTGTTAGGGATGGAGATAATGTTTTTGGTGTTGCTCACATCTTTGCTTCATTCAACGAACACATTTATTGTAAGTGAAGCCCTGAAATTTGTTTGATATCTGATCTTTAGAGGATATCTGAAATTCAACGACGCAGATTAGAAAAATATAAAAGTGAAATTTAAGTCGGGACACAGGATGCCCTTTTCATTTTCAAATAGAACTTCCTAAAATCTGATTATGTCCATGCTTACTCTTCATGCTTTGTTGTTTGTTCTTTGTTAGAGGAACTTGAAATACTTGGACACTACACTTATAATAAATAGCTTAAATCTACACGTCATGTGACCCAGAGGAGGGGGTAACCACTAGGCTAAAAGCCAGAGGAGGGAATAAACTCAAATGAATGGTCACCCGACCTGTCAAATTCCTTGCATCTGCACTTCCCAGATGCACACAACTCTCAGAAGGTGATATTACGGAGCCAGAACTTGATATATTACTCATATCTTCATCAAGGGTCTTCAGGTTTCCCTGATTGTAGTAAAAGCATCACGAACACCCTTTTGGGAAGCAGTATCAGGAGCAACCCTAGTGACTATTCCCACACTATGATTCTGCTTCCATTTTAGCACCTTTGCCTCTTTATTTTTCATATATATAGCCTTCATTCTTTAAAGCCTGTACTCCAACTCATCTGGTTCTTCCCTAGAATGAAGAGGTCCATTGCGCCATAGAGGGGTACCCATATTACAATATAATTGTCAGCAAGCAAATGACTTAATTCTTATAAAATGCAAGATGATAATTAGAACATTACGATATAAGTAGGCAAGCCACTATAATGTGCCAGAACCTCTTCAAATTATCAGTTAAAACAATTAGAGAATAGAAAACTGCACAGAGATAGAAGATATCAGATTATAGCGACCACTAGGCTGCAGTGCAGCTTAATGTGTAACTTAACTTAAATAGAGATTGAGTAATATAATTTAATGTCGACTGTCTGATTCCTGAAGCAGGATGTTATCATGATTTGTTACACTTTTGTTCCCTTTTTAGCATATATAATAGCTATATATATATATGCATATATCAGACACATGTAAGTGTCTTACATGTGTGTGTGGGTCTGAATATATCAATGTTCAAATTATCTCCGTGCTAACTGCCAATTTTTCTTCCGCTATTATTGTCCCAAAAATGAGTCTGGATTTTAAAATTTTTATTTTTCTGTCCACAGGTCAGATAAGGAGATGAATCGGCGGAAGGACATGTTTGCAAATTTGAGATCAAAAGTTAACCAGATGAAGTCGACTTTGAATATGTCAAACTTTACCAACAGGGACAGCTTACTTGGGCCAGAAAGTAAGCCAGTTGATGCTATGAGCAGAGCATCAGGTTTGGATAACCATGGCGTTGCAGGTCTCCAGCGCTAAATTATGAAAGGCAAGAACTTTTAACTTATTCAGAATGAATGTATTTCTGGTATTGCTGAAATGACTTTTTGCCATCCTAAATTGATTACTACATGCTGTTCAAACAGAACAAGATGAGGGGCTAGAGAAATTGGAGGATGTTACTCCAATCCAAACTGATAGCACTCGCAGAATGGGTGGTCGAAGAGGAAGGAGGCTGTGAGTTTCTGGTACAGCAGCACAGAGCAAGTTGCTTTTGTTTTTAGTACTTAAAAATTAGTATAGTATGAGTTGGCTAATGGAATGCTTGTATTTTATTTAAAATGTATGTATAGTACGGTATGAGTAATATTTTGGTATTAGACTTGTAATTTGGATGAGTACCTTTATGTTTCCGTTTGGATGTTTTTTGTTAGGATATTGCATTGTTTTGGTTTCCTGTGGATGTAGGATGGCATGCAATTTAGAGAATATTAACATCACAATGGTACATGTAAATCGATGTAAATAATGTACAAAAGACATCATACAAAATAATATTAAACGAAAAAGAACTAAAAAAGCCGATGTGAATTAGTCATTTGACATCGGTTCTGAAAAAAACTCAATGTATTTTAAGTCAAATAACATCGGTTAGAGAAATTGGCTGATGTTAAACAAAAATATTTAACATCGGTTTTGTGAATAACACCCATGTCTTATCCATTATTTCACATCAGGGGCTAATTTAACCGATGTCTGATCAAACATCTAACATCGGGCAACTAATCTAACCGATGTCTGATCAAGCATTTCACATCGGTTTGTTCGAAAAAAATTTAATAAATGGCTTTTAGAGCTTGTAGGTTTCATATTTTAATGGATAAATACCTCATAATATACTCATATTCACCTACAAATACTGTAACATAAGCTGAAATTTGTTGCAAATACATCAGAATTATTCTTAAAACCGATGTATAGCACTGTAATAGACATCGGCTGTGAACCGATGTCAAAGCCTGATGACATTTAACATCACACGCGAAGACATCGGTTCAGTTTTTTTTTAACATCGGTTCAGAACCGATGTCTGATCCCATATTTTAAGTAGTGATTGTCATTTACATTACTGCACCTGTTTTATCTTACTTTATTTACTGCACCAGTTATAAACTCTTGTGATACCATGTACCCTATCGCCTTAACAGTTTATATTCTGTAAAGAAGCCTGCAATTTATTTAGTTTAACCATTACAAATGTTTTCAAAAGAGAGATATTTATGTTTTACAAAAACTTTTCATAAGAAGGATTTAATTTAAAGGCTAAATAAGTTGTTTGATTCTTTACAGAAAATGCCTCCTAGAAGAAATACCCGATCTACCGACCAGAATGAAGAAGTCAACAACAACAACCAAGACAACAATAACCAGAATACAAATCCAGGTCCCATAGACCCAACAGTAGCCCAGATATCCAGATCTTGGATCAACAAACAATCAACCTGACCTAACAACAGCAGAGACATGCCAATCCCCAGGTAACTTTTAAGACTTTCCAGGCGGTGAATCCACCGGAATTCAAAGGTTCTTTAGATCCGATTGAAGCGAGAGTTTGGTTAAAGGAGATAGAGAAGTCACTTGCTTTAGTCAAGGTGAGAGATGAACATAATGTTGAATTTGCAAGTTACTATTTAAAGAGTGAAGCAACATACTGGTGGGAAACTGTTAAGACATTGAAAGGGACGGATGTTATTACTTGGGAAAGATTCAAGGAATTATTTCTAGAGAAGTATTTTCCTCAGTTTATTCGGGATCAAATGGAATTGAAGTTTCTGGAGTTAAAGCAGGGAAATATGTCAGTAGCGGACTATGAAAGTAAGTTTGAAGAATTGTCAAGGTATGTACCATCATATGTTAAATCTGACGCTAAACGTATAACAGGAGACAAGCGTGTAGAAATGCAACGAGAACTTCTAACATAAAATAATCGAAAGAGATGATGCGCCAAAATGAGCAAACGTTAAGGAACAAAACTTTAGCACTAGTAAGAGTGATGGAGGGGGAAACGAATAAGTTGAAGGAGCATTCCAAACACTAGAAGATGCACTAATAGTCCATATTATAAATTTTTAAGGAAGATGAAGTGACCAATAGGAAGAAAGCTAAGAGATTCCAGCAAGGTCTTAAGCCATGGATCATAGGAAAGGTAGCCATATTTGAGTTGGACACGTATGCAGGAGTTGTACAAAAGGCTATGATTGTGGAAACGGAGAGTGAAATGTCACAGAAAGAGAAGGAAAGTAAGAAGAGGAAGTTCGAAGGAAATGAAGGACAGTCACAAGCAGGAAAGTTTTCAAATTTTAACCAAAAGAAAAGCAAGTTTCAGCCAGGGAGAAATTTCAATTTTAAGAAGCAAAATGCAGGCGACGGAGGAGAAGGCAACCGTCCAGCCACTAAAATCAGCCAAGTCAGCAGAGGCTAACTTTACCAGAATGCCATGTATGCGGAAAGAAACATGGAGGAGTTTGTAATAAGTTGAATGTGGTTTGTTATAAATGTAACCAGAAAGGGCACTATTCAAGGGAGTGCCATAATCGGCCAGCCTGAGAGCTAGTGAACAAGGATCAGCCTACGAGGAATCCAGCGGGCAAGGTTCCCGCAATTGAATTTACATGTTTCAAGTGCGGAAAGCCAAGACATATAGAAAGGGATTGTAAGACACCAGCCCCAGTTACTAATGCATTGAGAATCATGGGATCTACTCCAGTAGTGAATGAGACTCCAAGAGCTAGATCTTTTGACATGTCTGTGAAGGACTCTATTCAGGACACTGATATTGTGGCAGGTACGCTTACTGTGAATTCTTTATGTGCCAAAGTGTTTGTTAGGAGCAATTGATGATATCAAATAGAAACTATCAGAAGTTCATATCAAAACTTATATATCAACGGATACTGATGACATCAACGGATGATGAAATATCAACGGATGATAGGATATCAACGGATGATGATTTCAACAGATGATGATGTCAACGAGTAATGAAAAAGTATTTGTCATGTCAGTTAATCTTCGAGGAGGAAAAGAAAACAGGAATTTCAAGGCGGTGAAGGAATTTATCTTAGAAGCAATAGTATAGGTTTCCTTGTTGTTAAAAGAATAGGATTCCTTATACATTGGTAGATGTGCTCTATATAAAGCATAGTTTAGGTTCATGATATAAGCATTATGACATTGTTATATCTTTTGCATAACCTAGCAGCTCTCAAGGATATTTGTTCATCCTTTCGAGAGAGTACTTCTGTAAAAAGTTTTTATCAAATAATATAAAAACTGTTGATTTTTTTGAAGTTTTGTCGATTAGATTGTATTCACTGTATTCACCCTCCTCTATAGTTGATTAAGGGACTAATAATTGGTATTAGAGCTTGATGTTAACATACAAACAGTTTAAAATCTGAATATCAATCTACAATGGCAAATAAAGAAGAAGAGACATAGAATCCGAAACCACCACCCCCAGCCACATCACAGATAAGCAGCAACATGAGTAGGTATGAAACAAACAAGGTGCCTATCCTGAAGATACATGAATATCCAATCTGGAAAGTCAGAATGGCCATGTGTTTGGAAGCCACGGATCCTAAATACCTAAACATGATCTATGATGGTCCTCATAAACCAATGAAGGTATTTGTTTCGCTTATAGGAGAACCAGAGAACATGATAGACAAATACAGGAAGGAGTATATCCTTGAAGATATCTCGTCTATCTGTTGTGTATATGTTGTGAACTTGATGATTTCATTAACAAAACACCTTGGTAGATTTTACTTAGTGAAAATGTAGCACTCGACGGATAAGGATTACAGTCCCGACGGATGACTCAATTTAGTCCCGACGGATGATGATTATTATCCATCGAGTGAGTAGCTTATGTAACAATAAGTCTGTAGCACATTTCTGCATACACATTGTTTAGATTCTGTAAGTAGTACTCAAGTCATGTTGACTTTATCTAGATATGCAGAATAGGTTGATTAATTGTATATAGATGAGGTCTTGTAATCCTGCATAAATGAAATGAAGTCAAGTGACAGATTGCTACCCGACGGATAAACAACAATGCCATTCGACGGATGATCAACTAGACAACCCGACGGATGATCATGAACTCGATGGATGATCATGAACCCGACGGATAAAGAATTCAAATATTTGTTGACAGTGACAACACAGTCACATGCGTCAAGTGTATGCATATGGAATGTGGAAGCCTATTCAACTGGGTTTTAGATAACAAAGAAGCATTGCCATTTCCATGCTATTATGAAGATGTTCAAAGATGCTGGAATAGAGTAATGAAGTAGCATAGTATTTGGCTTGATAGTTTTTGTTTTATTATCTTGTCTTATTGCTTTGTAATCTTGGTGATATATAAACCAAGAAGCAGCAAATAGAACAACAAAACTAAGAAACTAAGCAACCAAGAGAGAAACATTTTATAAGCTGTATTCTCAGTATTTCTCTGTATTCTTAGTTGTTCATTTGTAAGCAGTTGTGAGCTATTTGCTACACAGAGTTCTCTTGATATATTATATATCTCTGGTGGATACATTCAAATCTACCAGAAAGTTTTTAAAGACTTGTGTTTTTAATTACTTGTATTTTGATTCATTTCAAGTTATTATTCCGCACTCTGTAAATCAATTCACACTGATATATATATATATATATATTTAAGTTAGAACAATTTTATTTGTGAAAATTTTTCAAGAATTCCATTCAACCCCCCTTCTGTAATTCTTGTTGTATTGTTAAGGGACTAACAATTGGTATCAAAGTAAGCTCTTGAAGACAAAGAGTTTAAAGATCACAACAACACAGCAAGATGAACAAGAAGGATGTTGGAGTCAAGATTCCTTTTCTGGATAAAGATAATTACCATCATTAGAAGGTAAAGATGCATCTTCATTTACTTTCTCAAGATGAGGCCTATGTAGACTGCATAGAAAGAGGTCCTCATGTACCTATGAGAGCTGCAACTGGAAATGAGCCATCTGTCCCCAAGCCAAAACCTGAATGGTCTGATCCTGATATTGAACAAGTCAGGAAAGATAAGAAGGCCATGAATATCTTGTTTAATGGAGTTGATGATGATATGTTTGACAACATCATCAATTGAAAAACTGCCAAGGATGTTTGGGACACTATACAGATTATCTGTGATGGCACTGAGCAAGTTAGAGAAAACAAGATGCAGCTACTGATTCAGCAATATGAGCATTTTCATAGTGAAGAAAGTTAGTCTCTCACTGACATTTTTAGTAGGTTTCAAAAACTACTAAATGCTCTAAAGCTGCATGGAAGGGTCTATCAGAAAAAAGACTCCAATCTCAAATTCCTTAGATCTCTTCCAAAGGAATGGAAACCAATGACAATCTCATTAAGAAACTCAAAAGATTATAAGGAGTTTACTTTGGAGAGACTGTATGGCATCCTGAAGACTTATGAGCTTGAAATAGAGCAAGATGAGAGGATGGAGAGAGGAAAAAAGAAAGGAGGATCCATTGCACTAGTTGCTGAGTTAGAAAAAGAGAAGGAGATGAAGATGGAAGCTGTTGAATCAACTTTAAGGGTCTGTGAAAACAAGGGCAAGGGGCAGGTAGCTGAAAATGAAGATTCTTTGACCCAAGATGACATGGAGGATATTGATGAACATCTAGCATTTCTTTCCAGAAGATTTGCCAAGCTCAAGTTCAAGAAGAACTTTGGAGCAGCCAAGTCAAATAAAAATATGGTGGATAAATCAAAATTTAAATGTTTCAAATGTGGCTTGGCAGGGCACTTTGCCAGTGAGTGTAGAAAGTCAGATTCCAATAAAAAGAAGTTTGAGCCTGTGGATTATAAACAGAAATACTTTGAGTTGCTCAAACAAAAGGAAAGGGCTTTCATTACACAAGAAAATGACTGGGCTGCAGATGGTCTGGATGAGGATGTGGATGTCAGCTATGTTAATCTAGCCCTAATGGCCAAGTCTGATGAAACAGAGACAAGTTCTTCAAGTAATCAGGTAATTACTACAAACCTTGCATATTTATCTAAAGCTGAGTGTAATGATGCTATAAATGACATGTCTACAGAGTTATATCATTTGCGTGTTACACTTAAGTCTGTTACTAAAGAAAATGCTAAAATTAAAGGAAACAATTTATTTTTAAGTGAGAGGAATAATGTGCTAGAGTCTAAAAAGAAGAATAATAGAAATGGTAAAGTAGGGATTAACAAACACAATAACTACACACCTGATAAATATGCTCCAAGAAAAATCTGTGTCAAGTATGGTAGTGTAAATCATTTGTCTGTTAATTGCAAATCTGCCATGCCTACTTCCATATATGTGCCACCTCAATTTCCCAACATGAATGTCATGCCTCCTATGTCTATGAATGATATGTCTGCATAGAATATGAATGCACAGTTTTCTAATATGTCATTTGCACCTAATCCCTATTATGCTGCATTTAGTGTGCCAAAAATGCCATTTAGCATGCCTTACTGGAATAACATGTTCACTAATAGCATGCCATTCCCTGTTAATAATAATATGCATGATAATTCTGGTGTAATGAATGATTTCAAAGGCCCAACTCAAATGACTAAGGATGAATCTGATATCCCCAAGTCAAATGAGATAAAGCCTAAGAAATAGAAAAAGAAAGTTAACCAGGCAAAACCCAAGGAGACTTGGGTACCAAAATCAACTTGATTTGATTTTGATATGTGCAGGGAAACAAAAAGAATCTATGGTACTTGGATAGTGGTTGTTCAAGACACATGACTGGTGATTCTACCCTGCTCACAGAGTTCAAGGAGAGAGTTGGCCCAAGTATTACTTTTGGAGATGACAGCAAGGGTTATACTGTGGGATATGGCTTGATTTCAAAAGATAATGTCATCATTGAGGAAGTTGCCTTAGTGGACGGTCTCAAGCATAATTTGCTGAGTATCAACCAGCTTTGTGATAAAGGCAATTCAGTAACCTTCAACGCAGAAGCCTGTGTTGTGACTAATAAACGGAGCAACAAAGTGGTTCTCACTGGTGTGAGAAAAGGAAATGTGTACCTAGCTGACTTCAACTCATCAAATATAGAATCTGTTACTTGTCTTCTCAGCAAAGCAAGTCAGGATGAAAGTTGGTTATGGCACAAAAAGCTATCCCATCTAAACTTCAAGACCATGAATGAGCTAGTAAAGAAGGAACTGGTTAGAGGCATTCCCCTAGTGGAGTTTTCTAAGGATGGATTGTGTGATGCCTGCCAAAAGGGAAAGCAGATTAAAGCATCATTCAGAAAGAAACTTGATTCAACAATTGAAGAACCTTTGCAACTGCTACACATGGATTTGTTTGGACCAGTCAATGTGTTGTCCATTTCAAGGAAAAGATATTGCCTAGTAATTGTAGATGATTTCTCAAAGTTCTCTTGGACATATTTCCTAAAGTCTAAAGATGAGGCTAGTGAAATCATCATCAATCACATAAGGCAAGTCAATAATCATCCTGACTTTAAAGTAAGAAGAATCAGGAGTAACAATGGAATCGAGTTCAAGAATTCTATCATGAGAGCATTTTGTGAAGAAAATAAAATTTTGCATTAATTTTCAGCAGCAAGAACCCCACAACAGAATGGAGTAGTGGAAAGGAAGAACAGATCACTTATTGAAGCTGCCAGAACAATGCTTGAAGAATCTAAATTGCCAACATATTTCTGGGCTGAAGTTGTAAATACTGCATGCTACACTCAAAATATTTCTCTTATCAATCAAGCAAAATACATGACCCCTTATCAATTGTTCAAGAATAAGAAGCTAACTCTAAATTTTCTTCATGTCTTTGGCTGCAAATGTTATATCTTGAGAAATCAAACTGATCAGAATGAGAAGTTTGATGCTAAAGCAGATGATGTTAGATATGCTGTTGGTAAAACATATAGAGTCTACAATCTAAGAACCAACATTGTTGTGGAATCAATACATGTTGTGTTTGATGATAAAAAGATTGAAGGACTGCAAGATGGAGACTACCATGAAAGCCTCAAATTTGATAATGTGGAGATGGTTAGTGATGACAGTGATGATTTAAGTGATCAAGAAACAGTATCAAAGGATAATGCAGAAAAATCTACTACCAATGAAGCACAAAATTCAACATCTGTCGAGTTGCAAAATGCTTCATCCGTCGGGAGACAATCTGCCTTATCCGTCGGAAGGAAACCTGCTTCATCCGTCGGCACTCAAAATTCACCATCTGTCGGGTTATCAAAAGGAGCAGGAAGTCAGGATAGATCACCTATAGAAAGTTCCCCTTTCTCAAATCAAAGATCCACAAACTCAGGGGGAGTTTCTAACAATCAAAACTCAATCACACATTAAGACAACAATGAGGCCTCTTCATCTAGAGCTAATCTACCTCAACAAAGAAAATGGACAAAAGATCACCCCTTTGAGCTCATAATTGGTGATGTATCTTCTAGAGTTCAAACAAGGAGAGAAACTCAAGAAGAATGTCTATACAACAGCTTTCTTTCTAAGGAAGAACCAAAGAAGGTTGAAGAAGCTTTGTTGGATCCTGATTGGATTTTAGTTATGCAGGAGGAGCTAAACCAATTTAAAAGGAACAATGTATGGAAGCTGGTGCCCAAGCCTAAAGAAAATAATCCAATAGACACCAAATGGGTATTCAGAAACAAGATGGATGAAAATGGCATAGTAGTCAGGAACAAAGCTAGATTGGTTGCTAAGGGCTATTGTCAGCAAGAAAGAATAGATTTTGATAAAACACTTGCTCCTGTTGCAAGACTTGTGGTCATCAGGATCTTCTTAGCCTATGCAACCCATGCCAATTTCAAAGTCTATTAGATGGATGTCAAAAGTGCCTTTCTGAATGGAGATTTGGAGGAGGAAGTATATGTCAGTCAACCTCCTGGTTTTAAAGATTCAAATTTTCCAAAACATGTCTATTATCTTTTGAAAGCACTTTATGGACTAAAGCAAGCACCTAGAGCCTGGTATGACACTTTATCAAAGTTCCTTTTGGAAATTCACTTCACAAGAGGTACTGTAGATAAAACTTTATTCTTTAGAAATATTAATGGTTCTAGCATACTTGTTCAAATTTATGTAGATGATATTATTTTTGGCTCTACAGATGAGAAACTTTGTAAAAAGTTTGCCAAGTTGATGCAAAGTATGTATGAAATGAGTATGATGGGAGAACTAACTTACTTTCTTGGTTTACAAGTTAAGCAAGTTAGTGATGGAATATTCATTGGTCAAACTAAATTCATTCTTGATCTTTTAAAGAAGTTTGATCTAATGGATTGCACATCTGCAAAAACTCCCATGGCTACTGCAACTAAGCTTGAATTAAACACTACTGAAAAGTCTGTGGATATGTCAAGTTATAGGGGCATGGTTGGCTCACTTATGTACTTAACAACTAATAGGCCAGATATAATGTTTGCTACATGTTTATGTGCTAGATTTTAGGCTGACCCTAGAGAATCTCACTTAGTAGCTATTAAGAGAATTTTCAGATTTCTCAAGGGAACACCAAAACTTAGCATTTGGTACCCTAGAGATTCTGGTTTTGATCTAACTGGTTATTCAGATGCAGATTATGCAGGTTGTAGAATTGATAGAAAAAGTACAACAGGAACCTGTCAATTTCTAGGAAACAAGCTTGTGTCCTGGTTCAGTAAAAAGCAAAATTCAGTTTCTACTTCTACAGCTGAAGCTGAATATATTGTTGCTGGCAGTTGGTGTATATTTTGTGGATGAGAAATCAATTACTAGACTATGGTTTGCAAGTTGAAAGGATTCCTATTTTCTGTGATAACACAAGTGCAATTGCCATCATTGAAAATCCAGTACAACATTCAAGGACAAAGCACATAGACATCAAGTGCCACTTCATAAGGGAGCATGTAATGAATGGTACTGTGGAACTACATTTTGTTCCAAGTAAGCAGCTTGCAGATATTTTTACCAAGCCACTGGATGAATCCACCTTCTCAAGGTTGGTAAGTGAGTTAGGTATGCTTAATTACTCTTAAATCTTTATGAGATAATTTGCAAGTTGTAATGCAGCCAGAAATTTAAATTGATTTTCAGTCATAGATGAAATTTTGGCTAAGTCAAAATTTATATCTCGACAGATGATCTTTATCCATCGAGTTTGATCATCCGTCGGAATACAATTTGCTAATAAAAATCAATCATTTTTCTGGATATTTTATGACTCGACGGATAACAGTTTATCCTCATCCGTCGAATTATCTTAATCTTAGCCATTAATTTCCTGAACATCATCCATCAAGTATACTTACAGTTTGTAAGCATAACACGACGGATAATTGATGGAATTTTTACAGTTTATTTTTAAACGGCTATTTTAGGCAATTTTAATTGGCTACTTTATTTTACTTTATTATTTTTGGCAGTTATTTTTGAGATAGTATAAAAGCCTATTTCATTTCCATTGCTTTTCTTTTATCATTCTCAAATTATCTGCTTCAATTTCTTTCTCTTTCAAAGCAATTACTCTCTCTGCAAGCTCTTATTCTCGAACAATGGCGCCTATTGTCAAGATTATGTCTCAAACTGGGTTCATTTATGAGAAGAATAACTTCACAGCCTTAGTGAACAAGGGGATTTAGCATTCTGGTGACTACCACAAAATGATGGATTTTGTGAAGAACTGCAAGCTTAACTACGCCATGCTGGAATCACCCACCATCTTTTGTGAAGTTGTTGAAGAGATGTGGACCACTGCAACATACAACTCAACTGATAAGACCATCACACTCACTATCAAAGGTAATGAATTCTGTATGAATAGTGATGTTATCAAAGCATGTTTCAAACTTCCTGACAATAATGTGACCTCACCACACACAAATACTGATATAGTTAATATGCTTAATTCCATGAACTATGCTCTTTCTACTTCTAAGTTGAGTGACATTAGGAGATTGGGTCTTAGGAAGGAATGGAGTTTCATGTGTGATATAGTGACCCAGGTCTTTTATGGTAAAATCAGTAATTTTGATTTCGTTAATATTTGCATGCTTAACATGCTCTACATGCTAGTTACAGATAAATACTTTAATTTTAGTGACCTTGTTCTGTTTGAGTTGGGTTTTAAATTAGGAGAGTTAAACAAGAGGGGTAAAAGTGTTTATTATGCTAAATTTTTCATGATGTTAGCTAACCACCTTTGTGAGAAAATTATGCTTGAGAACCCAAACAACAAATTAGATTGTTGGGTTCAAGAGAGATGGATTATTGCAGATTTGAATAGGGCAAATCATCACAGAGAAGTGCCACTTTTCTATTTCCCTGTAATGGAAGCACCTCAGGTAAGTGAGGTAAGTTCATCTATCCCTACTACTATTCCAACCTCACTAGTTTCTTTGAGTTCTAGTGTAGCAATGGCAACTGTGTCAATGACCCAACAATTGCCCACCTAAGCTACCAAACCAACAAAAAATTCAAAATCCAAATCAAAGAAAGCCCCCTCTGGTATTTCTCAAAAGATGTCAGTTGCAAAAACCACTAAAATCAAAGAGGGGGTGTTAAGGTGGGCAAGATAGGTGAGGGAAAGGGTGAACATAAAAGAAACCCTAAGGATAAGGATGGAGAGTTGAGTGGTTCCCAGCCTAGCCACACTGCAGTTTCCCAACAAACTGCAGTGCTTAAAAAGGATAAAAGCTCATTTCTAGTTGCATCCTCCCAAAAGGATGTAACTATTGAACAAAGCTCTCAACCAAGAGCACATGCCAAGGGGGTAAGTGACACAAGCTCACCCCAAACTTATGCCAGAAAGAAGAAATCCAAAACCCTTGGGGATGCACAGGGTACACACACTGTGCAAACTAGTGCTAAAGACACAGTCACTGCACCTTCTCAAATTCAGCTTGATGTGGCTCCAATAAATGTGGAGTCATAGCCAAAATCTCTAGTAATAGAAGCACCCCAAACACCAAATTCTCCTACTATTTCTCTGGATGTGGATATGATCAACACATCAATTCCTGATTCCCCTTATTTAACTTTGTTAGGGAAGCCAAAATCTAATACAAGTGAGCATCATCTTTTAGATGATTTATTGGCTCACTTGCCAATTCTTTCAGGTGTTGAATCATATGTGCCCAAAATATCATCAATCAGCACAGAGTCCAAATTATTTCTATTCCAAGTTCATTCATTTCTACTCTCTCGATGGATATTGCTCATCCGTCGAGTAGTGAATGTATCCCGACGGATAAGCTTAACAGCAGTTATCCGTCGGATAGCAAAACCACTAAACCGATGGATATTACTCATCTGTCGAGTGTCTCTGCACAGCTTTAAACTTCATTTATTTCTAATGCAGAAGAATTAGTGGTTGTACAGTCACTCTTAGGATTGAGGGCAGAGAGTGCTATGGGTGAGAGTCTGGGTTGCTCCCAGGAAAAAGGAAAGTAAAAGAGTGAAAATATGCAATCCATTTCTTCAAGATTGGAAAAAAAGAGTGAGAGGAGTCCCACCTTAGATGGTGAAGGTGAGGGTGTGAGGGTGGGGAGCCAGGGTGAGACCCTGATGCAACAAAAGAGAGAACACGAGAGAAATGCAGGTACAGGAGCTATAAGGATGGATGTCATTGCCAATGAGTTAATGAATGTCCAGGATGCAGACAGGGAGAGACTATCTCAGAAACCTCAAGCTATTATAGATTCCACCTCCCTTGATGCTGAGGCATTTACTCACCCTGTTCCAGCTTATCAACTTCTAGCTGAACATGGTAATGACAATGTAGAAAGGATGCTCAATCTAGTGCATACCACTCAGTCAATGCTAAGGGCTAAGGATGCCATCACAGCTTTTCCTTCTACAGCTGGTGATGTGCATTATGAGACTGGTGGTTCAGCAGATTTCTTTGGTGATGAAGGTGGAGATAGTGAAGAAGAGGCATTGGACATAAGGGAGAAGTAGGTTCAAGTTCTAGATCAGGAATGCCATCATGGGCATTTTCAAAGTACTGTGATGAGCACCACTTCAAGACAATCCTGATTCAACTAATCAATCAGACAAATACTTCTCTTCAAACCATTACAAATGCCAACACCAAGAAGCTCCTTCAAGCATATCTTGCTTCTCTGTAACTACAACAAATTCAAGGCTTCCAACATGCTAGAGATGTTAACTCCATCAAGGGTGATATTGATGAAATGAAGAAGGCTCTTTCAGACAAAATGGATTCTAAGCTTCCAGAAGCCACAATGCTTGAAATCAAGAGGAAACTAAAGAAAAATTCCGATCTTGAAACAAAGATAGATGCTTTGGATACAATAATGTAAGCTATGGAAGCATCTCTAACAACCATTCATCTTCATCAAGCCCAACAGACAGATTTACTTCAGAAACTGGTGGCTGCTCAAACCTCCTCTACTCAACTTGATGATAACAAAAAGGGGGAGAAATGACCAAGTGAAGGGGAGAAGCTTCAAATTCAAATCAGTAAAGTAATTGTGCCCACGAAAGCCACCAGTAACAGATAGTATAGATCTGATCAATGCAGTAGCAGCCAATATAAGAGCAGCTGAAAAGGAGCAGTTGAGGCCAATTAACTGGGAGAAAGTTGATGAGGACATACAAAGGAAGTTTGGGCTAGTAAAGGAGCCAATTAAGTCGGCCATTCATCACTCTGAAGTCAAACAGATCTCTGTGAATGAAATGAGCATGAACTATCTGGAAAGAGGACAACCATCCTGCATCAAATCTCCAAAGGCTGAAATTATTCTGAAGCTAAGGGTGAACTATCCAAAATCATCATTGAAGAACCCTGTGGATACAGTGTATGAGACACCTAAACTTGATGAGAAGAAACTTCTGTCAAGGTCAATTGCGTTCTACAAGGATCCAGCTGATTCAGATTTAAAAAGAAGAATTGCTAAAGTTTTCAGGAATGGGAAAAAAATCTGTGTGGTGGCTGGACATCCTCAATTTGCTCAAGCAAAGAGAGAAGAAAAGGCAAGATTGAAGCAGGAAAAGAAGCAAGCTATTCTAGATGCCAAAAAGGCTAAGCAAAAGAAAGAGCAAGCTGCTATCTTGGCCAAGCTACAAGCTGTGAAACCAACACTACAGATTGCTTCTCAGCCATCTGGAATCACTGAATCTCAAGATCCACAGAAGCAAGTTCAATCAGAACAGAAGAAATCTCCAAGATACAAGGAGTTGGCCAAAAGAACCAAAAGGAAACTGGATTTTGTTGATAAGGAATTGAAGGACCAATTTTCTAAGGAATCCACTTCATCTACAACTCAAGCATCAAAACCCACTGTGGTATTTGAAGACATCAAGGTGGTGGATCCTTACAGGAACATTCATGGTGAACCTATTGTGCCTAAGGATGAACCAATAGACTGGGAGAGCCTACCAATTCCTGACTTCAATTTGCCAATTTTTAACAAGCCAAAGAGAACAAAGTCAAGAGCAGTCAAGAAAGTGAAGTTGTCACCTCTCAAATCCAAATCTCTAGTCAAAGCTCAATCTAAAGTCAATAAGGGAGATTACATGTACTTGTGTGACATCAAGGAATTCTCTGATCTAAATCTCTATCTAGATGAACTAGAAGAAGTGAGAGGGATTGATGCATACAGAAACCTACCTGAAAGGCTAGTTTTCAAGTACAAGGGAGGAAAGGAGATTCAATGGCCACTTCACAGAATCCTTCAAGAAAGCCAAGCTGTACTGATTAAGGTTTATTCATCTTTCAAGAAGAACTTTGGGTTCAATGTAACTGCAAGAAGGTTGGTTCTAAAGAAGATTGAAGAACTGAGGTGTTTTAGAGCTAAAGATGCACTCCCAAAGACTCTAATTATCCCTTATACATGGAGAAGAGTGCATCTAAGGCCCTACTAGCTGATGGAGTTCATGGATGACAAAGGAGTGAGACGATTTTTCAGATTAGAAGACCAATTGAGCATCTCTAGCAATGAGACTCTCTTGGAGATGCAAGAAAAGCTAAATCTCTCAGAATCTGATGAACTGGAATTCCACAGACAACTCCAAAATTAGATAGAAGAAAACAACAGAAAGCTTGGAAAGAGATCCAGACCTTCAAGGAACTAGATAAATCTGCTCAGGCTAGAGGAGCACCTTGAAAATGATTGTGAGCTAAACTTTGTACATTTTTTTAATTGAAGCACTTTACAGTTTTATCTATCTACTTTCAAAGTTGTATTTTTTAGGGTGTTTTGTTATCATCAAGTTTCTCTTAATTTATGGCTACAATTCCAGTAGACATAAATTGGGGGAGATTGTTGTGTATATGTTGTGAACTTGATGATTTCATTAACAAAACAACTTTGTAGATTTTACTTAGTGAAAAATGTAGCACTCGACGGATAAGGATTACAGTCCCGAAGGATGACTCAATTTAGTCCCGATGGATGATGATTTATTATCCATCGAGTGAGTAGCTTATGTAACAATAAGTCTGTAGCACATTTCTGCATACACATTGTTTAGATTCTGTAAGTAGTACTCAAGTCATGTTGACTTTATCTAGATATGTAGAATAGGTTGATTAATTGTACATAGATGATGTCTTGTAATCCTGCATAAATGAAATGAAGTCAAGTTCCAGATTGCTACCCGACGGATAAACAACAATGCCATTCGATGGATGATCAACTAGACAACCCGACGGATGATCATGAACTCGATGGATGATCATGAACCCGACGGATAAATAATTCATATATCTGTTGACAGTGATAACACAGTCACATGCATCGAGTGTATGCATATGGAATGTGGAAGCCTATTCAACTGGGTTTTAGAGAACAAAGAAGCATTGCCATTTCCATGCTATTATGAAGATGTTCAAAGATGCTGGAATAGAGTAATGAAGTAGCATAGTATTAGGCTTGATAGTTTTTGTTTTATTATCTTACCTTATTGCTTTGTAATCTTGGTGATATATAAACCAAGAAGCAGCAAATAGAACAACAAAACTAAGAAACTAAGCAACCAAGAGAGAAACATTTTATAAGCTGTATTCTCAGTATTTCTCTGTATTCTTAGTTGTTCATTTGTAAGCAGCTGTGAGCTATTTGCTACACAGAGTTCTCTTGATATATTATATATCTCTGGTGGATACTTTCAAATCCACCAGAAAGTTTTTAAAAACTTGTGTTTTTAATTAATTGTGTTTTGATTCATTTCAAGTTATTATTCCGCACTCTGCAAATCAATTCACACTGATATATATATATATATATTTAAGTTAGAACATTTTCATTTGTGAAAAAGTTTCAAGAATTTCATTCAACCTCCCTTCTGTAATTCTTGTTGCATTGTTAAGGGACTAACACTATCATGAAGGATGCTAAGGTTAGAAATATCCTGCACCGAAGTCTTGATAGTGTTATGTCCAATAGAGTCATTGGAGTTAAAATAGCAAAATAGATATGGGATTCTTTAGAAGTAAAGTGTCAAGGTACAACTGCTATTAAGAAGAATAGGAGGACAGTACTTACTCAAGAATGGGAGAACTTTGACTCAAGGGACAATGAGTCCCTAACTGAGATCTATGATAGATTTCAGAAGTTGCTGAATGACTTATCCCTTGTCAACTAAGAATATGAGTTGGAGGACTCAAACTTGAAGTTCCTACCTGCTCTCCCTGAAAAGTGGGACTTTAAAGTCACATCAATCAGGGATAACTACCAACTTGACATCACACCTCTAGATGAGATCTATGGAGTTCTGAAAACTTATGAACTAGAGATGGAGCAAAGGAGCAAGAGGAAAGGATCAAAAGCTAGACCAATTGTACTCAAAGTTGAAGAGAAGTCAAAGGAGAATGATATGAGGAAAAGCTACTCCAAAAGGAAAGCCATGATTGCTAAGTCAGATATTGAATCATCAAATTCTGATGATGACTCAAATCCTGATACTGAATCAGATACTGTCAGTGATCACAACAACAATAAAGATATGGATCAAATGGCTGCCCTACTGGTTACAAGCTTCAAGAAGATGGTCTATAGAAACTTTAAGAAAGGGGGAAGATTTTCCAGAAAAGGTTCCAGTTCCTCAAACTCTGATAAGAGGAACAACAAAAGAGATACTGATTGGAAGGAGGTTGATCTACAAAACCTGACAAGTCAAAAGGGAGATGTTATAATTGTGATGGACTTGGACACTTTGCAGTTGACTACAGAAAACCCAGAGCTGAGAAGAAACAATCTTTGATCTCAAAGAAGAGAAACTGGGATTATAATTGTTATTCGGTAATTAGATCCTTAGACAAACAAAAAGATAGATCATTGTATAGGATTTAATTTGTATATCTTTGTAGAAGCAAGAACATTGTTGTTCTTGGATTGTAGCCGGTAAATTTACTTATCGGAGTGTAGCAAAACTCTCGCAGATTTATATATGAATATATTTCCCCGAATATCTTGTGTTCATTATTTTAATGTCCTAAACACTTTTCACCTCAAGATCACGGAATCACTAACAGAACACTAAATTTTATATCCGCAAAAGATTCGAAAGAATTTTTTAATTTAGTGAGTATCGTATTTAACCCCCCTTCTACTATACTCCGGGACCTAACAAAATCTGTGACAGAGGTTTCCATGTCAACTTTTATGAGGAGCATTGTGAAATTGTCAGTAAGTCTGATGGCAAGATCACATTGACTGATGTAAGATATGGTAGTTTATATGAAGCCAAGGTCTCCACAAAAATTGATAATTCAGAAGTTTGTCTACTGAGTAGAGCATCTGTGGAAGACAGCTGGATCTGGCATAAAAGACTTTCTCACCTCAACTTCAACAATATCAATGAACTTGTGAGCAAAGATCTTGTAAGAGGATTGCCCAAGTGTTTACTCCTGATGGCTTATCTGATTCATGCTAGAAAGCCAAGCAAAGGAAGACATCTTTCAAGAGTAAAATTGAATCCTCCATTCTTAAACCATATCATTTACTTCATGTTGATCTCTTTAGTATAGTGAATGTTATGTCTATTGACAAAAAGAGATATGCACTTGTGATTGTTGATGAATATACAAGATACACGTGGGTGTATTTTCTGCACATCAAGGATGAATCTCCATCCATTCTTCTTGATCATGTGAGGGAGATGGAAAAAGGATCAACATACAAAGTAAAGATCATCAGAATTGATAATGGAACTGAATTGAAGAATAGCTCTATGGAAGAGTCCTGCAAACTCAAGGGGATAAAATAAGAGTTTTCTGCTCCTCGAACTCCACAACAAAATGGAGTTATTGAAAGAAAGAATAGAACTCCATTAGAAGCTGCAAGAACCATGCTAGAAGAAGCAAGATTTCCTACCTACTTCTGGGCTGAGGCTGTGCAAACTGCTTGCTTTACATAAAATGCAACATTGATCAACAAGCATGGAAAAACACCATTTGAGATGGTGAAAGGAAAGAAGCCAAATTTAAAATACTTTCATATATTTGGTTGTAAGTGTTTTGTTCTCAAAACGCATCCGGAGCAGCTTACCAAGTTTGACTTAAAAGCTGATGAAGGAATCTTTGTGGGATATCCATTGTCTACAAAAGCCTTTAGAGTTTACAATCTGAGAACAATAATAATCATAGAATCTTCACATGTATCTTTTGATGACAAAGTGATAACATGTCTAGAAGATGCAGATGACCATGACAAGTTGAGACTTGAAAATGAGGTACCTTATGCTGAACTTTTAAATCCTGACTCTGTTTCAGTAAATCCTGATATCACTCAATGCTCTGAGGTTCCACAGAATAGTGGAAATTCTTCTAAAACTGAAGCATCTGTTGAGGGGGAGCAACATGACTCAAATCCAGAGACTACTACAAGTGATTCAACTCAAGAAATATCAGTGAAAGATCATCAGACTCATCTTTTTAAACTCTGATGAGTTAGATACAGATAAAAATGGGAACACTGATTCAGGGGGGCATCAGGAAATAACAGTGGTACTACTCAAGGAAATAACAAAAAATTCATGGATCAAGGGGGAGGTTCTTCTTCTAGGAGTCAACTTCCATCTGTAAAAAAATGCTCTAAGTCACACACACCTGACTTAATCATTGGAAACCCTGACAGTGGTGTAAGAACAAGAAAAGCCACTCAGAATGAATGGCTCTACCATTCTTTTCTATCTCAAACTGAACCTAAGAAGGTTGAATAAGCTCTCCAAGATACTGACCGGGTCACAATAATGCAAGAGGAACTCAATGAGTTTGAAAGAAACAAAGACTGGACTCTTGTACCAAGACCAAAAAACATATCTGTAGTTGGCACAAAGTGGGTGTTCGGAAACAAAATTGACAGTGAGGGCATTTTTACAAGGAACAAAGCAAGACTGGTTGCAAAGGGTTACTCACAACAAGAAGGCGTTGATTATGATAAGATATCTGCTCTAGTTGCAAGGTTAGAGGCAATAAGAATTTTTCTTGCCTATGCTGCTCACATGAAGTTTAAGGTGTTTCAAATGGATGTGAAGATTGCATTCTTAAATGGAGAACTCGAAGAGGAAGTTTATGTTGAACAGCCTCCAGGTTTCATTGATTCAAAGTATCTAGATCATGTCTACTTACTGGATAAAACACTCTATGGACTGAAGCAAGCTCCAAGGGCATGGTATGAAACACTTGCTCTATTTATGCTAGAGAGTGGTTTCACAAGAGGTACAATTGATAAAACTCTCTTTTATAAATACCATGGTAAGGACTTGTTATTAGTAAAGATATATGTTGATTATATCATTTTTGGATCTACTAATGATGAACTATGTGAGAGATTTGCAAAGCTAATGCAGTCCAGGTATCAAATGATTATGATGGGAGAATTGAGTTACTTTATGGGGTTACAAGTCAAACAGACTAATGAAGGAATCTTCATAAATCAATCCAAATACACGAGGAATTTACTCAAAAGATTTGGAATGCAAGATTGCTCAATTGCATCAACTTATATGGCCACTGCAACCAAGTTAGATTTAAATATTAGTTCTTCAGTTGATATAACTAACTACAGAGGTATGATTGGCTCACTCCTATATCTGACTGCTAGTAGACCTGATATCATGTATGCTACCTGTCTCTATGTAAGGTTCCAAGCTGAACCTAGAGAACCTCATCTATTAGTTGTGAAAAGAATTCTTAAGTATCTCAAAGGTACCATGAATCTGGGATTATGGTATCCTAGAGATTCAGGTTTTAAGCTAATTGGATATTCAGATGCTGATTTTGCAGGATGCAAAATAGACAGGAAAAGCACTTCTGGAAGCTGCCAATTTCTTGGAGGCAGATTGGTTTCTTGGTACATCAAGAAACAAAAGTCAATTTCCACATCAACTGCAGAAGCAGAATACATTGCTGCAGGAAGCTGTTGTGCTCAGATTCTATGGATGTATAATCAGCTACTGGATTATGGGTTAGACTATTCTTCTATTCCTATATATTGTGATAATCAAAGTGCTATTGCAATGACAGGAAATCCACTGCAGCATTCAATGACTAAACTCATCAGTATCATATACCATTTCATAAGGGAACATGTGGAAGCTGGTACAGTGGAATTGGTCTTTATTCCAACAAATCAACAAGTAGCATATATATTCACCAAGCCTCTCTGTGAAGTCACATTCATAAGATTGGTGAATGAATTAGGAATGATATCAGGACAATCCTCAAACTCTGATAGTTAGGTCTGCTAATATTTTTGAAGCATGGTATCTTATTATGGGTCAGTACTAGCTAGATACTGATTTTTGTGCTAAATGTTTGATGCCATGATAACATGCAAACTGTGCTAAATGATCTTATGTGAAAATTGCATGTTGAACTACTGATTATGCTTATAAACTCTGTTATTAGTTAAACTTGTTTTGACTAATAGTTTATATCAGTAGTTGATAAATCCTGATAGAAGTAATTAAAATACTGATAATGGTCAAACCATGATTGACTGTTATACTTCATTGATTATTTTGAATTTATTGGAAATAAATTGTTAACATTATTTTTAATTAATTAGTGAGTGAGTGGAATATCTTTTAATTGCTTAAATGGGTTAGCTACTGATGCAAGTATCTTGTAATACTCGAGTATTTTTATAGGGAATAGGAATATGAAGAGAGAGACTACTTTTTGTTTACCTAGATACGCGTAATCGTGTATACTCATCATGTCTAATTATTGCATGGTCAATCAAAGAGTCTCTTCAGTTTCTATCTTCTCTTCTATAAATACAACCCTTCACTCTCAAAACTTCTCACTGTTTTCTTCATACTCAACTCACCACATTCTCATCACTTCATTCACAATCTTACTCATCAAAATGGTTCAACCTCATTTCTACACACGCAACAGTGGTTGTTATCTACCGATTTTTAATCCTAGTGATGAGAAGATATACTTTGACCCTTACGGACATAAGGTTCGTATTCGTGGTGAAATCTACCATCCAACTGAAGTTCCAACTTCAGTCTACGATCATCTCTCTTGGGATGATCAGTTGGAACTACACTTCTTCACTGGAGAGGTTCTTCTTCAAGAAGAACTTTTGGCTGAGATGGCAGAACGTGCTCGACAAGAAGCTCTTGAGCTGCAAGAGAATATTATCTCTCTTACTGGCCCAATGAGTAGGATTTACCATCGCAAGGTGATGAAGGCGAAGCGAGCGGAGGAGAAGCAGAAGAAATACAAGTAGTTAGATTATATTAGAATTGTATGCTTAAAATTCTATAAAATCTTGTACTTTGTTTATTCATTATTAATGAAAATATTTAAGCTTCTTTGTTTTCTAAGTGATTACTTGTTTACTTTCTTATATGTGTGCTTGAATCTTCTTAAATGCTAAATCCAAATCAGTACTGCATGCTAAACTTCAGATATTTTTCATAGTGCATGTGAATAAACTAATCTCTGTTTGAGTTCATGTGGCACTTCAGTACAGATTGAGCACTACAGGAAGTAACTGCTGTTAAAGAGGAAAATTTAAGGAAAGTTTTAATTCTTAATCACTAAGAGATATAATCTTTGAGTGTTGCTAACAATTCAAAATATTTTGAAACTTTCTTTTTATGATCAAAAATGTTGTCCATACTCAATCTCAAATTTCATATCTCTTATATCTTAAATTTCTTCTTACAACTGAAACACTTGATTTATTTTCTCAAATATTGCCAAAAATCAAGTGACATAATTCTTGAATTATGTTCGCCACTCGGAAACAACATTTAGTTGGTTAGAGACTACTTGCTAAGATAGATCTTAATGATACTAACAGAGACACTGAGGTTTCATCAGTTTTTATTGAAGACTCTGTGATACCTTTCAATAAACACATTCAGGTGTTAGTTTTTTGCTAGAAGAACAAAGGTTTGGGATCATGGTACATGACAGTAACCTGATCAAATCCTCTCCAATTCAAATGGTGGTTCTCATTATTGATGAACAACAACTGTTATAACCACAGTATCTACTGTGAGCCTAATTGTTTATTCACAAGGTATAAATACTGGTGTTACTTTATCAGCATTTATTTTAAATACTAATTTAGTTCTTTCAGCATTTATAATATGTTTTTCATGATATAAATTATGTTGACATGATTACATCTAGACCTTAGTTGAGGAATACCTCTAGTTGTATGATCACATATCACCCTTCTTTAGCCACCTCTTATTTCTGTAGGACAATCTTTCTGAGCCTTTTTCTGTGAGATGTGTGAAAAGATTGAGATAAAAATAGAATATAAAATAGGCAGGATCCTTCCTGGAAAAATGAGAGGTAGATGAGAGATAGGATTTAGTAATCCTTGTAAGGAAGATCTGACTATTAAAAGTCATGAGATGTGTGGTGTGAGGAGTAGTGAGACTACTGTAAAAGAATAGAGAGATTAAGTTTTATTTGCTATATGTTTGCAGATGCTCAGAGTACTAAAGGAACAGATGTTGAACAGCAGTCTGTTGAATCTCAGGAAAACTCTGATGTATCAAAGGCTTTTAATCTCACTACAAGTTTAAGTATTAATACTTTCTTGCAGTCCATACATTCTACTATTCCACCACATGGGATAATCCCTATTTTTGTTGAAAAATAGTCCATACATTCTACTATTCCACCACATGAGATAATCCATATTTTTGTTAAAAAATAGTCCATTCATTCTACTTTTCCATCACCCGAAGAAATCCATGTTATTGCTGAAGATGTAGTAGCATAATAGTCTGTTCATAAAGATTTATTCATATCAGAATCACCACATCATTTTACAGGACTTGAGCTCCTCGAAGTTAATCTTGAAGCTCCAATTCATGTATCTACAATATTTGAAGATATGGTAATAACTACTGAAGGTGTGGAAGCTTCTGAAGCCACTAAATCATATACTGCACCAATTTCTCATTCTCTTCTACATACTGAAGCTGGTGATACAGTTCAGCAATTAGTGTAATATCCCGCTGCTATTAAAGAATCTAATGATGGTAAAGAAACTCATGTATCTAATGTTATGTTAGATCTTGAGGATGACCTTTTCTTCCCTAAAGATATGCCTATGCATGTAAGACAACATAAAATAAAAGAGTTAGATGCTAAGAAGAAGCAGGATTATTCTGATAATCTCTGAAATGCTTATTGGAAAGATAATACATATCTTATTTCCAGAACACATGCAGTTGAACATATGGAAATAACATAACAGAAGATTATAAATCCTGAAGTGCTGAATCACCTGAAAGTATTGTTAAGTGGCATTTATGACACTTATTTATGCTCTAATAAGCTTTGAGTTGGTGTATTTATACTCAAGTTATTTGTGTTTTAACGTGTTTTCAAGTGTTTTTGTATTTCAGGCTTTACTTTGTGAATCAGGTGAATTAGCATTGTTTTGATGCTAATATGGTGTTTAGGATGTGTTGGAATAAAAGCTTGAAAGACTGGCTCGAAGCTGCAAGGAATAAAGAAAAGAAAAAAAAATGGCAGAAGGCAGGCGCGCCCGCGCTGGTATTGCGCGCGGCCGTGCCGGGGGAATAGAAAGTTAGCGCGCCCGCGCTGGTGTAGCGCGCGCCTGTGCTGGGTCGGGATTTAAAAATCCTGATTCTTGTGCAATTCGAATTTTGGAATCCTGGGAATGCATGGAATGCTATATAAACATAACTTAGGTCATTTTTCAAAGGGACATTGAGATATTCAGAGTTTTCAAGACATCAAGGAGGGAGAAGACGGCAAGAGACCTTTTGGCACAATTCAACAAAGGCGAAGACAATCTAATTTATTCTTGTGAATCTTTGTTTTGAGTTGTAATTTGGATGCTTGTTTCTTGTTTTGCTGAACCTATATTCTTGTGTGTACTTTGGTTTATTTATTCGTATAAAGACTACGTTTGTTATATCATGTTTTCATTGGAACCCACATTGGCGATGAGTTCGATTATGGGCTAATCGTTATCGTGGGGTTCTAGCGGATTTATTTATGGATTTCTTTAGTTAAAGTGTTTGATGCCTTAGTGTGTGGTGATTGTATGATATCCTAGTTATGGTTGTGCTTATTCGTCTTATGAGCGTCGCGAACTTATAAGATAGCGTGTTAATTTTTAATGAAGCGAAAATGAATTTAAGAATTTAGAACTTACCATGCTAGCATAGGTTCATGTATTGTTATGCATGATTCGTAGGTAATTTTACCAATCTTACTTGCCCTATGTAATCAAGATAGATAACTTGTGCTTAAATCGTTATGTTGTCAAATTCTATAGACATATAGGGTCATCATATAATTGATGCCTATCCAGCTTCTATCTCTTTTGTGGATGTCTGGTAGAATGGTACTCGCGCAACGAAAGTTGGCGGTTATTAGTGTCATCACCATTGCATGCTAAGGTTGAGAATAATAAAACTATTGAATGAAGTACTTAATAAAGTTAGAATCCCATGTTTGTCATATATATTAATCCAGTCTATTTTATTCTTTTAGTTATAATTGTTAGCGTTATTCTTAGTTATAAACATCCTCACTTTGTTATTATCTTAACATTAAATAATAACCATACATTGTTGCTTAGGTGCGTAATTTAGATAGTTAACCAATATAGTCTATATGGGATCGAATCTGATTTATATCTTATACTACTTACGAACTCGTATACTTGCGTGTAATATTAGCGCGTGTTTAGCGACTAACAAGTTTTTGGCGCCGCTGTCGGGGACTGCAGTGTTAATTACTAGTTTATGTGCTTTCCATTAGTGGTCGTTAAAGTTCATTGACTCGGATATTGTTACTTATTTGTTTCCTTGTTTTATTTCAGGTGATCTAGCGAGGGTGTATGCATACACGTTCGCGTGCTAGCAAGAGAACACTGGATAAAGCCGAGGAAGAACTTGTGGTAATTCGTAGGGATGTTTTTGAAGAAGAAAAGAAGGTATAAGAAGAAGATGAAGTGGAAGAGCCAATTGTAGTAGCTATGGGTGATCAAGCAGAAAATCCGAAGGCTTTAATGGACTATTCTAAGCCTAAGATTCATGACATTCAGTCTAGCATCATTATACCATCCATCATGGCTAACACTTTTGAGATCAAGTCAAGCACGATCCAGATGATACAAAACTCAGTTGAGTTTGGGGGTTCTCCTACCGAAGACCCCAATATGCACATCAGGGATTTCATCGAGATCTGCGACACTTTCAAGTTCAATGGTGTGACTAAAGATGCTATCAAGCTGCGACTCTTCCCATTCTCTTTGAGGGACAAAGCTAAGTGTTGGTTATACTCTCTACCGGTAGGGTCTATCATAACTTGTGAAGATCTTGCTCAAAAGTTTCTCACTAAATTTTTTTCCCATGGCGAAGACTGCAGCAATCAGGAATGCTCTTACCCATTTTGCGCAGAAAACTGGAGAATCTCTGTATGAGGCTTGGGATCGATATAAGGAGATGCTAAGGAAGTGCCCACACCATGGCATTCCTGATTGGATGATTATCAACTGTTTCTACAATGGATTGGGTCCTACTTCTAGGCCCATGCTTGATGCAGCATCAGGAGGAGCCTTGTGGGCTAAAAGTTATGATGAAGCTTATGAACTTATTGAACTGATGGCTGCTAATGAGTACCAAAATCCTTCCCAGAGACTGACTCAGGGAAAAGAAGCAGGAATTCTGAAGTTGGACGCATCAACTGCTATAGCTTCCCAACTTAAGGTTTTGACAATGAAGGTGGAAACATTGGCTAATTATGGAGTTAATCAAATCACTAGTGTCTGTGAGCTTTGTGCTGGTGCTCACGAGACTGATTAGTGCACAATTTCTAATGAATCAGCTCAGTTCGTGAGCAACTTCCAGCGATCACAGCAACCTGTGCCGGTCATCTATCATCCAAACAACCGCAATCATCCTAATTTCAGTTGGAGCAATGCTTAGAATGCGGTTCAACAACCTTATCAGCAGTATCCAGCTAAGCTGTACAACCCCCATGGTTTTCAGCAACCGCAGTATACACCAAAACAACAACTCCAGCTACAGCTAGCTAATGAAAAATCTGAATTAGAGGAGTTGAAGCTTATGTGCAAGAGCCAAGCCGTTTTGATCAAGATCTTGGAAAATTAAATTGGGCAAATTGCCAGTGCCTTGCTAAATCGTCAACCCGGTACACTACCTAGTGACACTGAAGTGCCTGGGAAGAAGGAAGCTAAAGAGCAGGTAAAGGCAATCACTTTGAGGTCTGGAAGGGTTGTTAATCCCGAGAAAACTCAAGAGTTGGATGAAAAAGCTGGAGCTAAGAAAGAAGTAGAGCAGCAGGATGAAGAAGTGGAATCAAGGAAGACTATTGTTGAGCACACTCTGCCTGAGGGTAATACAGGGGAGAAACAGATATATCCTCCACCGCCTTTTCCTAAGAGGCTGCAGAAGAAAAAGTTGGACAAGCAATTCGAGAAGTTTCTGGAGGTGTTCAAGAAACTTCACATCAACATACCTTTCACTGAGGCTCTCGAGTATATTCCTAGTTATGCAAAGTTTATGAAAGGTATTCTCTCTCGAAAAGTGAAGCTAGATGATTTAGAGACGGTCGCTCTCACGGAGGAATGCAGTGCAAGCTGCGGCAGAAGTTGCCTCCGAAGCTTAAGGATCCAGGAAGCTTTACTATTCCATGTACTATTGGGAAAGTGTCTTTTGACAGATGTTTATGTGATTTGGGAGCTAGCATCAATCTGATGCCTTTGTCAATCTTCAAGCAATTGGACTTACCTGATCCCAAACCAACTTACATGACCTTGCAGTTGGATGACCGTTCTATTACATATCCGAGAGGTATTGTGGAGGATCTCTTGGTCAAGGTGGATAAACTCATCTTCCCTGCTAATTTCGTCATTCTTTATTTCGAGGAGGATAAGAAGATTCCCATAATCTTGGGAAGGCCTTTCTTGGCAACTGGACGAACCTTGATTGATGTGCAGAAGGGTGAGCTTACAATGCGAGTGTTGGATCAGGATGTAACTTTCAATATGTTCAATGCTATGAAATTTCCTACTGATAACGAGGAGTGCTTAAAAGTGGAGTTGGTCGATTCGGTGGTCGCATCGGAACTTGATCAAATGCTAAGGTCTAATGCCTTAGAAAAAGCCTTGTTGGGAAATTCAGACAGTGAAGATGACGACGGTGATGTGCAACTGCAATATTTGAATGCTTCTCCCTGGAAAAGGAAGATCGATATGCCATTTGAATCTCTTGAAATGGAAGAATTGAACAAAGCCTCGAAACGCCTCAAGCCTTCTATTAAAGAAGCTCCCACTCTTGAGCTTAAGCCTTTACCTGAACATTTGAGGTATGCTTTTTTAGGTGATGCATCTACTCTTCCTATTATTATTGCATCTAACCTTTCAGGTAGCGATGAGGAAAAGCTTTTGAGAATTCTGAGAGAGTTCAAATTAGAAATTGGATGGACTATAGCAGATATCAAGGTAATCAACCCTTCTTACTGCTTGCATAAAATTCTGTTAGAAGAAGGTAGTAAGCCTACAGTCAAGCAGCAAAGAAGACTTAATCCAATCATGAAGGAAGTAGTAAAGAAGGAAATTCTGAAGTGGCTAGATGCAGGGATCATTTATCCTATCTCTGATAGTTCATGGGTAAGCCCAGTTCAATGTGTACCAGAAAAAGGTGGTATCACTGTGGTAGCAAATGAGAAGAATGAGCTTATTCCTACAAGAACAGTCACGGGGTGGAGAGTCTGTATGGACTATAAGAAGTTGACCAAAGCCACTAGAAAGGATCACTTTCCCCTGCCCTTCATTGATCAGATGCTTGACAGGTTGGCTGGTCATGAGTACTATTGTCTTCTGGATGGTTATTTGGGTTATAACCAGATTTGTATCACTCGAGAAGATCAGGAGAAAACTACCTTCACTTGTCCATTCGATACATTCACCTTTAGACGAGTTTCTTTTGGTCTGTGTGGTGCACCAGCCACATTTCAGCGATGTATGATGGTCATCTTTTCTGACATGATTGGCCAGAATATGGAAGTGTTCATGGACGACTTCTCAGTCTTTGGCAATTCTTTGATGAATGCTTGCAAAATCTTGGACACGTCCTCAAGAGGTGCGTTGAGACCAATCTGGTTCTCAATTGGGAGAAATGTCACTTCATGGTGCGTCAAGGCATGATTCTCAGGCACAAGGTTTCTAGTAAGGGTCGTCTTGAGGTGGATAAGGCCAAGGTGGGGGTCATTGAGAATCTTCCCCCTCCTATTTCTGTCAAAGGAATTTGCAGTTTTCTTGGTCACACGGGTTTCTACAAGCGTTTCATCAAAGACTTCTCGAAAATTTCAAAGCCATTGTGCAGTTTACTAGAGAAATATGTCCCTTTAAAATTTGATGATGAGTGCCTTGCAGCATTTGAGACTTTGAAGAAGAGTCTAATCTCGGCACCAGTCATAACTGCACCTGATTGGAATGAACCTTTTGAGATGATGTGTGATGCAAGTGATTATGCAGTTGGAGCAGCTCTTGGACAAAGGAAGAACAACATATTTCATGTGGTCTACTATGCTAGTAAGACTCTAAATGGTGCTCAACTGAATTACACTACTACGGAGAAAGAACTTTTAGCTATTGTCTATGGTTTTGAGAAATTTCGATCTTATCTACTTGGGACTAAGGTGACAGTTTTCATGGATCAGGCCGCCATTCGATATCTTGTCTCGAAGAAGGATTCTAAGCCTAGATTAATTCGATGGGTTCTTTTGCTCCAAGAATTTAAACTAGAGATCAAGGACATAAAAGGAACTAAAAATCAAGTTGATGATCATCTCTCATGATTAGAGAATCCTAATGCTACTTTATTGGATAAGACATTGATAAATGAGTCTTTTCCCGACGAGCAGCTGTTTGGAGTGCAAGAAGAAGAGCCATGGTTTACAGATATTGTGAACTACCTTGTGAGTAATATCATGCCTCCCCACCTATCTTATGCTCAAAGGAAGAAGTTTCTACATGAAGTGAAGTGGTATATGTGGGATGAGTCATTTCTTTTTAGACAAAGAGCTGACCAAATCATTAAGAGATGTATTCCTTACAGCGAAACAGGGGGGGATCTTGCGAGATTGCCACTCAACAGCTTATGGAGGACATTATGGTGGAGAAAAGACAGTAACTCGTGTTCTTCAAGCAGGTTTCTTTTGGCCGACATTATTTAAAGATGCTCATCAGTTCGTTTTGAAATGTGATCGATGTCAACGTGTGGGTAATATATCCAAGAGGGATGAGATGCCTCTTAATGTGCTTCTCGACGTTGAGGTCTTTGATGTTCGGGGAATTAACTTCATGGGGCCATTCGTCTCATCTTGTAACAATCAGTATATCATGTTGGCGGTTGATTATATATCGAAATGGGTTGAAGTTAAGGCGTTGCCAATGAACGATGTGAAAGTGGTGCTTAATTTTCTTCATAAGCAGATATTCACAAGGTTTGGAACTCCAAGAGTCATAATCAGTGATGAGGGGTCGCATTTTTGCAATCGCAAGTTCACTGCTATGATGAAAAGGTATAATGTGAATCATCGCATTACTACGGCTTATCATCCTCAGAAAAATGGTCAAGCTAAGGTATCTAACAGAGAGATCAAGTGCATTTTAGAGAAAGTAGTGTGTCCATCAAGGAAGGATTGGTCTTTGAATCTTGATGAAGCTGTTTGGGCGTATAGAACAGCATATAAGACTCCATTGGGAATGTCGCCGTTTTAATTTTTCTATGGCAAGGGGTGTCATTTGACCTTGGAGCTCGAGCATAAAGCATACTGGGCTTTAAAGAAATTGAATCTGGATTTGGATGCAGCTTGAAAGAAGAGGATTCTTCAATTGAATGAACTCGACGAATTTCGACTTCAAGCTTATGAGAACAACAAATTGTACAAGGAAAAAGTCAAGAGGTGGCACGATCGGGGTCTTGTACTGAAATCATTAGTGTCGGGGCAACAAGTTCTTCTATTCAACTCTCATCTCTGTCTTTTTCCTGGAAAGTTGAAGTCAAGATGGTCAGGTCTTTTCATAATCAAAACTGTGTTTCCACATGGAACGGTGGAAATTTTTGAGAATGATCCGGGCCAAGCATTTAAGGTAAATGGTCAGATATTGAAGCATTACTATGGTGGCACGGCAAACCGTGAGGTGGTTGGTGCCATTTTATTGTCCACTTGATCTCAAGATTCTACGTCGAGCTAACGACGTAAAAGAAGCGCTTCTTGGGAGGCAACCCAAGTTTGTTGTATATTAGTAGGTAGAGGAAGCAAGAAGAAAAGAGAAAAACACAGAAAAATCAGAAAAAGAAAAAAATTCAAGGCCAAGTACAGAAGTTGGGCGCGCCCGCGCTGATCTAGCGCGCGGCCGCGCCATTTTTCCAGTAGCTGAGCGCGCCCGCGCTGGTTTTCCAGAAGTAGAGTGCGCCCGTACTGTCTCAGCGCGCGCCCGTGCCGGGTCCCTGTTCAGAAAAAAATTAAGGTGGCAGTTTATAAGATAAAATCGGGATTTTAATTCCAAAATCAATTATAACTCGATTTTTACTCTTCCACATCCCATAATTCCCTCTCCTAATCAATTCCATTATTCCCACGATTCCCATAATCAATCCCACTTCTATTCCTCATCAAATTCACACCCTCCACCTATAAATACATACACTTACATACATCTTCTCCACCAATTCAGAAACTCTCAAACACAAATTCTCTCTAAACACTTAAGCTTTTATTCACTCATTTTCAATCTGATGGCACCCAAAAGACAGAGAACTCAAGTTGGAAGCAGCACCACCGATTCATCATCTAATGGTGGTGTGAGGCCTAGGTTTTCTACTCCGGAGGATGAAGAGGAGTACACGAGGCTTCTCTCGATGCCAATTGCTAAGGAGAGAGGATTTCTGCCATCAGAAAAAGATGGTAGGTTGTTGGAGATGATCTTGGAGATGGGCAGGGTTCCTTTTTGTGAGGCTCCCGCTGCTGTGCCCATGAGTGTTGTGCGGGAGTTCTACGCCAACGCCAAGGCGGAGAAGAATGGTTTTACGGTGGCGAGGGGGATGACTGTCGAGTATAGTGCTGAGGATATCAGAACAGTGATTGAGCAGCCTGCGAGGAAGGTGGGCCAGAACACTTGGAACGATAAGACTCCGGAGGACTTTAGCTTGGATCTGATCGTTGCTACTCTATGTATGCCTAAGACTTATTTGAAGTTCAATAGGGGCACTACTGATTACTCCACATTCCATGCTTCATGCATGAACAGGTATGCACGGGATTGGAACTCGTTTATTTGTGCTAACATCATGCCATTTTCGCATGTGCATGAGATCACGATGGAGCGTGCTCGTCTGCTTTGGGGTATTCTTCAGGGTGATTACATTAATTTGTGGATGGTGATCTATCAGATCATCTTGAGATTTTTAAGGGGAGGTAGTACAGGTGCTAGTCTTTTTGCGTCCGTTATGATGAAGTTGTGCGTGGCGGTTGGTGTTCATTGGCCCGCACATGAGCAGCTGCAGCTTGCTAGTGCTCCTATCGACAGTTCTACGCTGCACGGCATGGTTGAGTGGTATGGAGGCAAGCCCGATCCTAAGGGGCTTGGTTATTCTTATGATCATCTACCAGGAGGACGTCCAGCCCCTCAGTCATATGCCGGTGGTACACAGCAGGCTAGCAAGGTGGCTTGGAGAGCCGAGTTGGGCGATGAGGCCGGTCCATCGCAGCAGTAGGAAGAGGAGGAGGCAATAGGATCAGATATGGGATCTGGTTTGAGTTCGACGCAATATAGGCATCTTGCGTGGAGGATGGATGCGATGCACGACATCCACAGTCAGTTTGCACGCGATCTCACCCGGGCACTTGGGACCGCATTTAGAGCTACAGGAGTTGACATCCAGTGGCCAGTTTTTGGTGAAGATTCTGTGTATCCACCTCCAGACACACCTAACACTCTACCCGTTGAGGGTGATGATTCTGATTCTAGTAGGTATGCCTGATTCCTTACTATTACCTTCATCGAGGATAGTGAATATTTTAAGTTTGGGGGTAGTAGCTTAAGGAATATGTTTGTGTGAGTCTCATATAGTTTACATGTTCATGATAGTTTAGTTCATATGTCTCATATAGTTTGCATGTTCATGATAGTTTAGTTCATAGAGTTGCATTTATTTTGCCATGTAGTTTTTTTTTTAATTTTTGATAGTTTTTAAGATAATTTGTTCATGTATTTTCATGCATTTGCATTATATTATGATTCCCTTAGATAATTTTTCCGATTAATTGGTGATACTGATGCTAGTGTAGTGATGTCTTATTTAGTAATATTGAGTCTTGTTGGATTGATTTGCATGCTAGAGACATTTATATTTCACTAAGTCTTATAGGTTGCTACCGTGCTAGATCATAGTCATGATTTGTTGGTTTTTTGAGGTTTAATCGCTTGTTTATATTTAGAATTTTGGATATTCTCTTAATAATAAAAGACATGGATATTTAAAAATTGGAGGAAATTGGATTTCATTGCTAGTCGTGTGGCTAGGTGTCAAATGGCTAGTAGCTGGCTCATATTTTTATGAGTAGTTTAGGGTTGAATGAGATGGAGTAAATCGCACTCATTCAGAAATTGTTAAAAAGGAGAAAAAAAAAGAATAAGTGTTATGTATAATTGATCACGAGTGGGCTCTTTAGTACTCGAGTTATTAAGTTCTTAGGGGACTTTGTGCCTAGTGACCTAAGGCTTTTATAGTCTGGGATCCGCTAACCTAACGCTCGCTACATGGGTGCTATTGTATAAGTCTTTTGTGGACCTCATTCATTGCATGATCAAATTAGCATATATGTTTTGTTTTGTTTGAATAAAAGCATGAATCCATGATTAACTCCGATATAAGTATTGAAGTGTTATAAGTTATTTTGAGTCTATCTTTTATTCTGTTTATAAACTTACGATTGTCTTGATAAGTAGTGAGTCATGGTTGTCGATCTAGTTATGATAGTATATCTGTAAGCATTTGCACATACGCACGTCTCTGGTATGTAGATTTATTTGTGAGATGCGATGGATCTTTATGTGAATAATTGCATTTACTGAGGTGTTGCTAGTTTATTGGTTTAGTTATTCTTTGGGGATCATTGCATTCATATTAGTTGCATTCATGCATTTTTATTTCTTGTTCTTTGAGTCTGTTTATGCTTGAGGACAAGCATCGATTCAAGTTTGGGGGTGTGTTAAGTGGCATTTATGACACTTATTTATGCTCTAATAAGCTTTGAGTTGGTGTATTTGTACTCAAGTTATTTGTGTTTTAACGTGTTTTCAAGTGTTTTTGCATTTCAGGCTTTACTTTGTGAATCAGGTGAATTAGCATTGTTTTGATGCTAATATGGTGTTTAGGATGTGTTGGAATAAAAGCTTGAAAGACTGGCTCGAAGCTGCAAGGAATAAATAAAAGAAAAAAGAATTTTTGGCAGAAGGCAGGCGCACCCGCGCTGGTATTGTGCGCGGCCGCACTGGGAGAACAGAAAGTCAGCGCGCCCGCGCTGGTGTAGCGCGCCCGCGCTGGTGTAGCGCGCCCGCGCTGGTGTAGCGCGCGGCCACGCTGGGTCGGGATTTAAAAATCCTGATTCTTGTGCAATTTGAATTCTGGACTCCTCGGAATGTATGGACTGCTATATAAACATAACTTAGGTTTTTTTTCAAAGGGACATTGAGATATTCAGAGTTTTCAAGACATCAAGGAAGGAGAAGACGGCAAGAGACCTTTTGGCACAATTCAACAAAGGTGAAGACGATCTAGTTTATTCTTGTGAATCTTTATTTTGAGTTGTAATTTGGATGCTTATTTCTTGTTTTTCTGAACCTATATTCTTGTGTGTACTTTGGTTTATTTATTCGTATAAAGACTATGTTTGTTATATCATATTTTCATTAGAACCCACATTGGCGATGAGTTCGATTATGGGCTAATCGTTATCGTGGGGTTCTAGCGGATTTATTTATGGATTTCTTTAGTTAAAGTGTTTGATGCCTTAGTGTGTGGTGATTGTATGATATCCTAGTTATGGTTGTGCTTATTCATCTTATGAGTGTCGCAAACTTATAAGATAGCGTGTTAATTCTTAATGAAGCGAAAGTGAATTTAAGGATTTAGAACTTGCCATGCTAGTATAGGTAATTTTACTCATCTTACTTGCCCTATGTAATCAAGATAGATAACTTGTGCTTAAACCGTTATATTGTCAAATTCTATAGACATATAGGGTCTCAATATAATTGGTGCATATTCAGCTTCTATCTCTTTTGTGGATGTCTGGTAGAATCGTACTCGCACAACGAAAGTTGGCATTTATCAGTTTCGTGTTATCTGATTAGTGTCATCACTATTGCATGCTAAGGTTGAGAATACTAAAACTATTGAATGAAGTACTTAATGAAGTTAGAATCCCATGTTTGTCAAATATATTAATCTAAAATTGATAAATCTAAATGCAAGCAGCTGACATCGACATGTACTGATGATGAAAATTCTGATGGAGGTAATAAGGGGGAACAGAAGGAGAGCAAAAGTAAAAGGTGCTTAGTGACTAATGCAAGCAGCTGACATTGACATTGACATTGACATTGACATTGACATTGACATGCAAGCAGTCTCTGTGGCATCGAATCTAATTTATATCTTATACTACTTGCGAACTCATATACTTGCGTGTAATATTAGCGCGTGTTTAATGACTAACAAGTATCAACTTTGGTTGTTAGATCCTTTTGCACAGCTCATGAAGCAACTACTATTCAAATCAATCAGATTAAAGAATCATTGATTACTTTAAAGGTGCTTACTCATCAGAAAATTCAGAAATAAATTTCACCAATAGTTGCCAGACAAACTGCAATTGAAGCCAGTCAAGCTAGATTGGAAGCTCATCAAGCTCAAATGTCTGATCAACTTAAAGAAGTACAGAATTCAATGGAACTGATTCTTTCTCTACTGCTTGGTGATGATGCCAAAAAGGGGGAGAAAATTGATAAATCTAAATGCAAGCAGCTGACATTGACATGTACTGATGATGAAAATTCTGATGGAGGTAATAAGGGGGAACAGAAGGAGAGCAAAAGTAAAAGAGGTGACGAGCTAGTTGGAGTTAGTGGTTCATCAAAAGCAATTACTAGATTTCAGTCTAGACAAGAAAGAGGAAGCAAGAGGAATGAAAGAAGAGTTGAAGATTTGAATGTGACTATTAAAATGCAACAAACTTCACAAGTCACAACTGTTGCTGATGAAGACCAATGTATTCTAGAGAAAGAAGCTGGTGCTAAAGCAAGCCAATATCTTCAAACTCCGAAAGTTAAAGGAAGAAAGACAACTTTGTTCTACAAGGATCCAAAGATTCAATTATTTGATTCTGAGGTGAGTAGAAGAATATTTGTAAAAGAAAATCCTTGATTTGATCTTGAACAGTTAAGGCAAACAGAGGAAGACTTTAAAAATTCTATGAAGACAACAAATGTTGATATTGTTGTTGTTTCTCAAGTACTTTATGAAGATGATCCTTCTAACAGACCAACCCGGGGTATAGTTATAAGGGAAATCATTCAGGAAGAAGATGAAAGATCTCTCATATCACAAGCTATTGGAACTGCTGACATGAAGCTTAAAGGAAAGGAGAAGATAGAAGAAAAGTCAAGGATTTCAGATTCCAAAGCTAAAGCTGGAGCCAGTATCTAAGAAATCTAAATCTTAAACTCTGATAGATTCAATCTATACAGTAGTTCAAGCTCTTGATACTGAAGAAAATTTACTTGAAGCAGAAATTATCCAAGCTGGTCAAAGAAGGAAGATTTCTGGAAGCATTCTGAGCTGAGGAAGTGGAATTAACCTCTGACATTGCTCAAGTTAAAGAAGCAGTTCTAGATGAAGTGTTAAAGTCTGATATTCACTGAAGTAAGATTAAATATGCATACTTGATTCCTGCATTTAGATAGTTTTGACATCATCAATTGAAACTTGTCCATAATTCCATAATGAACAAGTTGGGGGAGATTGTTGGGAGTAATTGATGATATCAAACAGAAACTATCAGAAGTTCACATCAGAACTTATATATCAACGGATGCTGATGACATCAATGGATGATGAAATATCAACAAATGATAGGATATCAACGGATAATGAAATCAGTATTTGTCACATCAGTTGATCTTCGAGGAGAAAAAGGAAACAAGAATTTCAAGGCAGTGAAGGACTTTATCTCAGAAGCAATAGTATAGGTTTCCTTGTTAACATAATAGGATTCCTTATACATTGGTAGTTGTGCTCTATATAAAGCATAGTTTAGGTTAATGCTATAAACATTGCGATATTGTTATATCTTTCGCATAACCTAGCAGCTCTCAAGGATATTTGTTCATCCTTTCGAGAGAGTACTTTTGTAATAATTTTTTATCATATAATATAAAAACTGTTGATTATGTTGAAGCTTTATCGATTAGATTGTATTAACTGTATTCACCCTCCTCTACAGTTGATTAAGGGACTAACAGTTTTAGTAGATTCGGGAACCACTCGATCATTTATTTCTCAAAACTTTGTTAATAAGTTAAATTGTTCCATTGAATGGTTAAATGAAATAATGACTGTGGAATTAGCAAATCAAGAGTGTATATCTTTTAATCAAGTGTGTGTGAACTGTGAGATTGAGATTTCTGGCAATATGTTTTGTGTGGATCTGATACCATTTAAGTTAGGAGAATTTGACCTCATTCTAGGAATGGACTGGCTATTTAAGCACGATGCTTAGATAGACTGTCGTAACAAGAAGTTAATTTTAAAGACGCTAGACGAGAAAGTGGTGACGTTTAAAGGTCAGAGGCAGGAAAAGAAGTTCTTAACGATGATTCAAGCTAAGAAAATACTGCGACAAGGATGTGAGAATTTTATTGCTTATGTGATAGATAGAAATCATGAGCCAGCAAAACTTGAAGATATTCCAGTAGTCAATTAGTTTCCAGATGTGTTCCCAGATGAGTTACCAGGACTTCCTCCAAATAGGGAAATTGAGTTTGTGATCGACTTAGCACCTGGAACGGAACCAGTATCTAAGGCCCTGTACAGAACGGTGCCAGTTGAAATGAAGGAACTAGCAAAGCAATTGCAAGGGCTGTTAGAAAAATGAGGGATTAGACCCAGTGTATCCCCGTGGGGTGCACCGGTGTTATTTGTTAAGAAGAATGATGGAAGAATGAGATTATGTATTGACTATCGGGAGCTCAACAAACTTACAATCAAGAATAAGTATCCATTACATTGAATAGAGGATTTATTTGACCAGCTGAAGGGAGCCAAGTATTTCTCTAAGATTGATCTGAGATACGGATATCACCAATTGAAGATTAAACCTGAAGATATACCAAAGAAAGCTTTCAGAACAAGGTACGGTCATTATGAATTTTTAGTGATATCTTTTGGATTGACCAATGTCCCGGCAGCGTTTATGGACTTGATGAATAGAATTTTTAAGGAATATTTGGACACGTTTGTCATTGTGTTTATAGATGATATTTTTATTTTCCCGAAGTCAACAGAAGACCATGCGGAGCAGTTAAGGATATCATTAGAAATTTTGAGGAAGGAAAAGTTGTATGCTAAATTTTCAAAGTGTGAGTTTTGGTTACAGGAAGTTCAGTTCCTAGGACATATAGTCAGTAATGAAGGAATCAAAGTGGACCCAACGATGATTGAAGCCGTTATGAATTGGGAAAGGCCAAAAACACCAATAGAAGTGAGAAGTTTCTTGGGATTAGCAGGATACTATCGATGATTTGTTCAGGATTTTTCGAGGATTGCGGTGCCTTTGATGAAGCTTACTAGGAAAAATAAGAGGTTTATATGGAACGAGAAGTGTGAAGAAAGTTTTCAAAAACTGAAGAAAAGATTGATCACGGCACCTGTTTTGTCACTTCCATATGATCAAGGAAACATTGTAATCTATAGTGATGCTTCTCATAAGGGATTAGGTTGTGTTTTGATGCAGCACGATAAATTTATTGCATATGCGTCTAGACAAATGAAACCTCATGAGCAGAAGTATCCTACTCATGACTTGGAACTAGCAACAATAGTATCCACTTTGAAGATTTGGAGACATTATTTATATGGAGAAAAATGTGAGATTTATACGGATCATAAGAGTTTGAAGTATATATTCACGCAAAAGGAACTTAACATGAGACAGAGAAGGTGGTTGGAGTTGATCAAGGATTATGATTGTGTGATTAAGTATCACCCATGTAAAGTAAATGTAGTAGCAGATGCATTAAGCCGAAATGAGAGATTGAACGTGTTGACAGTACCTGAGGAGTTATATGAGGAATTTCAGAAATTGGAACTGGAGATCAGAGTTTGCAAGCCCAATGAAGTAAAGATGTATAGTATGATTTTTCACCCAGAGTTGTTAGAGAAAATAAAGAAGTGTCAAGAAGAAGTAATAGATCAGGACGTCAATCAATTGGTAGGAGAAGAGTTATGCACACAAAAGGATGATCAAGGTATTTTAAGATTTTCTTCCAGAATTTGGATTCCATCAGTGGCAGAATTGAAGAATGAAATTCTATAGGAAGCTCACAATTTAAAATATTCAATCCATCCTGGGAGTACCAAGATGTACAAAGATCTAAAGGAAAATTATTGGTGGCCAGATATGAAGAGAGAAATTTCGAAATAGGTCAGCAAATGTTAAGAGATCAAGTGGATTATTACAACCATTAGAGATTCCAGAATGAAAATGGGAGCACATTGTTATGGACTTTATAGTCGGATTACCAAAGACGAAAGCAAACCACGATGCCATCTGGGTTATAGTGGATAGATTAACTAAGTCAGCTCATTTTCTGCCTATCAATGAAAGATTTTCACTGGATAAGTTGGTTCACATGTACCTGAAAGAGATAGTACTCCGTCATGGAGTCCCTGTATCTATCGTATCTGATCGAGATCCACGGTTCAATTCAAGATTTTGGAAAAGTTTTCAGGAATGTTTGAGAACTAAATTAAATATGAGTACAACTTATCATCCACAAACAAACGGCCAAAGTGAAAGAATGATTCATACAATTGAAGACATGTTGCATGTTTGTGCTATTAATTTCAAAGGAAGTCGGGACGAGCATTTACCCTTAGTAGAATTTGCTTACAACAACAGTTATCACGCCAGCATTGGGATGCCACCCTACGAAGCTCTTTATGGACGTAAATGTCGATCACTAGTGTATTGGGATGAATTAGGAGAAAGCAAGATACTTTGACCCGAATTGATGCAATAAACAAAGGAAATTGTAGAAGTTATTCAAAAAAGGTTAATTGTAGCCCAAGAGCGTTAGAGAAAATATGCAGATCAATCAAGAAATGATATGGAATTTGAAGCTGGAGATTTAGTCTTGTTGAAAGTGTCGCTGTGGAAAGGATTATCTAGATTTCGAAAGAAAGGAAAGCTAAGTCCTAGATATGTTGGACCTTTTGAAATTTTAAAACGTGTCGGCAAGGTAGCATACGAATTGGCGTTACCCCCCACATATGGATCACATTCATAATATCTTTCACGTATCTATGCTTAAGAAGTATAATCCAGATTCCAGGCATGTAATCGTGTACGAGCCGAGAGAACTTCAGGCATATTTGTCTTATGTAGAGAGTCCAATAGAGATTCTAGAAGAAAGAGAGAAGGTGTTAAGAAATAAATTTGTAAAGTTAGTAAGAGTATTGTGGAGAAACCCAAGAGTCGAAGAATCAACTTGGGAGCTAGAAAGTGATATGCGAGAAAAGTATCCTCATCTATTTTCTTAGGAGATTCTGATGACAGAATCCTTTTAAGGGGGGAGAATGTAATATCTGGGATATATCGTGTAATTATTTTATCAATAAATAAATATTTAGTGTTTATGATATGAATTCTATTGAATTATCTGTTAAGTGGTATCTGTATTTGGATATTTAAATATGATAAAATTTGAGTATTTTAATTTTTATATGTTTAACATAAAGTATAGATAATTGTGATATTTTTCTATTAATTTTTATGTCGTTATATGATTTTATGAAGGATTTAAGGATATAATAAATTATTTTTCCAAGTAATTATAAACTATTTTGTATAATCGGGAACCAACCGACTTTAATTGTTTGTACGTTTTTACAACCCGGAAGTCTGGGGTAAACTCTTTTCGAACCTAATTGGAATATTTCGAGCATTTTCCATGTTTTGACTTTTTCGATCCGGAGTACGGTTTTACCCGTGCGGGTCCCGACGCAAAATTTTCAATACAATATTCGTTTCGGTAAACCGATAAAACCCGTATTTTTGAAAAATGAGATATTTTGATATATTATTATATTATCTTCTCGTAATTCGTGTAACCAAAGCGCTGAGACCAAGACTGTAATTACAAAAAGCTTAGTTTTGATAATTATCCCAAAATCGGTATCGAATTGGATTTGTTTTATTAATACTTAGCGATTAGGTATTTTATTTTTATATCCGGTATGATCCAACGTGGTACCAATATTCCGTAATTATAAATAGCCCTTACCGTATTTTTATTTTGTACAGATAATCATTTGCAAACAGTCAAAATATATAATTTTCAGAGAAAAACCCTAAATTCATAGTGTTCTTGAGAATCAAACTGAGATTTGAAGGTGTTATCGATATCGGATTTTGGACTTCAAGTAACCAAAATAAAGGTATTGAAGAGTACTATCAAATCTGTAAGCCATACAACTGTAGAATCAACTGGTAATTTTCTATAATTTTATTTAAATTCGAATTATTTTGGGATTAATTATGAATTTTTTATTTTGGTGTTGTTTGAATTTGGAGTTTAATAACATGTTCAAAAGTGGGTTTATTTTCGAATTTCAAAATTAGGGTTCTTAATTCGTATGAATGTTTTCAATTAAAATTCGGGCTTTTTGATCTTGGGGTTATTAGGTTGATTAGTTGATACCAACGTGTAGAACTTGAAAAGAGGAATCGATTGGTGGTGGTCTCATGAACAGACGATACCGGAATCGAGCTGGCCGGAGAACAGACAATAGGCCAACTCAGAGGTTATTAGCTTTATTTGATTGCATGGTTATGTTTCTGGTGAAAACTAGAATAAATATGGAGCTTGTGGTGGCCGGAAGATTCCGGGATCGAGTTCTCCGGTGAACCCCGTCATTTTTCCGGCGAAGGGTTTAAAATTTGCAGATAGGTCCCTGTACTTTTGAAAATGATGAAATTTGGTCCCTGTAGTTTTAAAAAGTTACAAATTTTGGATTTCTGTTTTAAAATTATTTAAAAATCATATTTTCAATTTATTTTAATTTCAGAAATTTGTTTTTAATTATTAAAAATTCCAAAAATTATTATTTTAAATCCGAAAATTATTTTTAATTCAAAAATAAATCTGAATTATTTAGTTAATTAATTTTAGTTAATAATTAATTATTCAATTGGTCAATTAATTTAAATATTAACTGATTAATTTATTTAATTGATTATTAATTATTTTTATTTGATTATTTAATTAGATTTAATTAATTTTTTAATTTAAAAAATTCTGAAAAATAGTTTCAATCTTTAAAATATTATTTTAAATTATCTTTAAGGCTCGATAATTATTATAAAATGATTTTAAAGTCAGATTTGGGTATTCGAACCCTGCTAATTGCTTATAAATGATTCATCGACACGTTTTAATTCCGAAAAATGTGTAAAAATTCAAATTAAATACCTCAAAAATCATTTTAACCTCAAATCTTATTTGGAAAATTATTTTGCGTGCTATGTGCTATATGTGATCTGATTGATGTACGATATGTTGATGTGTGTAATGTTTAACTGTTTTTATCATAACTTTCAATCCGTAAATCGGATTTGGGTGAGACGAAGGGCAGATAGAAACTTGTAACGAATAGAATGAAGTGAAAAAAAGTATTAATAGATACTTGTGATGTATAACAGAGGAAGCGAGGTATAGAAAGGGAAAGCAGATAGTCGGTGAATAAAAACGATAGGCGAGAGCAAGTGAAGTAAAACCAGTTGAGATAAGGCGAGTGATTCTTAAGCTATCTTGATATGTGTTTGGAATAGTTCTGTTTTGTATTGTAAGTGCTTTGAAGTATTTAACCCTAAACCCTGATTTCAGTTATTGATCTTTGAGCCGTAAGCCATATTCTTTGTAAACCACTGATTGTTGAATATTAGATACAAACCACAGATATATGATACTACTCCACAAATACATACAAACTATACACTGATCACTAAACCAAAATTGTTTAACATATAAACCTTTATACGTTATACATCAGAAGATTAATCCTTATAACGACGAGACTTTGATTCTTTTTATCTGATTTCGTTACCGGCTGATAGCCAATCTTTGTACTTACCTTGTTATACCCTTTTGGTAATTGCAAATCACCTTATGCATGAAGACAAATGTTGTTTATGATTATGTTTATTGATTTACATTGTTTATTCCATTATTGTTATAGAATTGGATTGTTTTATAAATGTGGACCAGATTCGTGATCAGACCAGATTCGTGGTCGTATTAGGCCAATGTGTGCCTTGGATCCAGAATAAAGAGCAGGGTTGTGTGCCTTGCTCAAGGTCAGTGCGTGACTGATCAACATCCTATCCTTGGTTTAAAAATAAAATTTGAATATCCAATTCTAATCATTGCTGATAAAGAAATTTGATAACCTAAATCATTTCATTTGATCATTGTTTAATCTCAGTATTGTCACTGTGACTTGCTGAGCTAGTTAGCTTATTCTTGCGATTCTGTTTATGTTCTTTTCCAGTTAAGAAGAAATCCATTGGTAGTGAGGATCCGTAGTCAAGTGTGCGAGCTAAGATTCCAGGTTGAGACGGAATAATCTAGCTGAAGACTTTTGTAATAGTTTAAGTTTGAAATTTTGTAAGAATGTTCGTTATTCAGATGTAAGTTAAACTAGATGGGTTTTGGCATGTTTGTAATATAAGTGTGGTTGTGGCTTGTGTGCATACTTTAACCTGTTGCGATCCATGGATGAAAGTAAGTAGGGTCATTACATATATTATTTTTCATAAACAGGTTTATATGTGTATGTGTGTGTTATGAACCTCAAACTACTGACCCGGGTTTGGAGGGCATTACAGTTGGGTATGAATACACAACGGTCATAACCCCAGGGACCACCAACCCACCTTATGGGATGCCTCTATACTCTGAGGTGATTGGAGGAAATGGACACTCTAATCGGGGCGAAGGACAAGGGAGGACGCCCCAATACATTCGTGGCTTGGCTCTCATCCCTGAGAATCGAGAATTCTCCGGACCCTACTCTGCTAGAGACCTTGAGTCATCGGATGATGAAGTTGCTCCAAGGAGGAGGCGTGCTGATAAGGATCCATTGCCTAGTGGCTACCAACAGCCCAGGAGCACTCAAGGGACAGTTCCTCAAGATGTACAAGAGAGGATCAGGGCCCATGAAGCTGAGATTCAAAGGCTCAAGCGTTTCTTGGAGATGCACTTGACCCCAAGACCTCCACTTGCAGCGAGGAAAAGGGATTTTACTCCTATCGTATACCTAGAAGGTCCAACACCAAGAAGGGTTGCAGCCTCAAGGGCTGATCCAAGTGATCTGATGCCCCTAAGAGATCGTGATGATCCAAACCCACCATTCACTGAAGAGATAATGAATGTCCACATCTTGAGGAAGTTTAAGATGCCTACCATCAAATCATATGATGGTACTAGAGACTCGGATAACCATGTTAGGACGTTCTCTAACGCCATGTCGCTACAGCCCGTGAATGATGCTATCAAGTGTCGGACTTTTCCTTAAACCTTGTCGGGTATGGCTCAAAGGTGGTACAGCCATCTACCCCCAAACTCGATTGGATCCTTCAAGGTTTTGAGCCAAGCTTTCATCAAGAAATTTATTAGTAGTAGAGTACATGAGAAGAGTTCGACTTCTCTCATGGGCATAGTCGAAGGAGCAAAGGAGTCCCTTAGAGACTACCTAAATTGATTCACCAAGGAGACCCTGAAAGTCCCAGATCTTGACGACAAGGTAGCTATGATAGCCCTACAACAAGTGACTAGAGATGAGTTCTTTAAGATGTCCCTGGCCAAGTGCCCTCCCGAAAGTATGTTGCAACTCCAGGATAGGGTCGAAAAGTATATCAAGGTGGAAGAGAGTATGAAGAAGATGGCGGTGAGTAATGAGCCCGTAGGCAATAAGAGGCAAAAGACGGATCAGGAGTATGATGCTAAGAACAAGTATCCTCAAACTGGAAAAAGCTCTGACTCCTCTTATAAGAAGAATCAGCCGCCAAGGTTTACTAAATATGCAAGGTTGAACGCTCCAAGGAGCCAAATCCTTATGGAAATTGAGAAGGACAAAGAGTTCAAATAGCCGAAGCCACTAAGAAGAGACCTCGAGAAAAGAGACAAGAGTTGGTACTGTAGATACCATAAAGATGTTGGTTATGAAACTAATGATTGTAGGCAACCCAAGGATGAAATTGAGTATTTGATCTGAAAAGGGAACTTCAGACGTTTCACCAAGGGTGAAGAGGCTGGAGGCCAAAAAAGAGATAATGATCGAAGAGATGACGATTGAAGAGGTAACAACAGGGATCGTAACCCACATCCCCGAGGGCCAGTGGTCAACATGATCTCAGGAGGTCCTATAGGAGATGGAACTACAAGGAAATCACGAAAAGCTTATGCGGGGGAGGTAATGAGCATAGTCGGAGAACCGTCTAAGCAATCCAGGTCAGAGATGACGCTTGAGTTCGGTGACCCAGACCTTAAAGGTTTGAAATTTCCTCAGGATGATTCTTTAGTTCTCACACCAATTATTGAAAATTATCCTGTCATGAGGGTCCTAGTAGACAATAGAGCTTCCATGGATATTCTTTTCAATGACACGTTCCTAATGATGGGCTATAATGATTCCCAACTAACTCCATCCGATGCACCAATCTACGGGTTTAATCAAGTGGAATGCCAACTCGAAGGAGAAATACAACTTCCAATAACTATTGGGGAAGAGCCCAGGGAGGCCACGGAAATGTTAAACTTTCAGGTTGTAAGGTAGCCTCTACTTATAACACAATCATGGGTAGAACAAAAATCCATGCGTTTAACACCGTGCCCTCAACCTACCGTATGATACTGAAGTTCCAAACTAGGAATGGTGTCGGTGAGGCAAGAAGAGATCAGAAAATGGCCCGCAGTTGGTATGTTGCAGCACTTAGGCCCGATGGGACTGGGGGCAGGTCCTCCCCATATAAGACATAGATGTCCGTGAGAATGAAAAACTTTGAGGGAAGCCGACAAAGGACTTAGTCCCAATTCCCTTAGACTCACTAGACCCAGAGAAGGTCATGTATATTGGAGAATCTTTGGATAAGCCCTTGAAGGGCCAATTGACAACTTTCTTAAAAAAGAACATTGATGTGTTTGCTTGGACGACAGCCGATATGCCTGGGATTGACCCCAACCTTATAACTCATAAGCTGAACATCGATCCAACTCGGAAGGCCGTGAAGCAGAAGAAGAGAACTTATGCCCCTGACAGGATGGAATCCATTAAATAGGAGGTCGAGAAGCTCCTAGAAGTTGGGTTCATTGAGGAAGTGCAATTTCCTAAGTGGTTGGACAACTCTGTAATGGTCAAGAAGGCCAATGGGAAGTGGAGGATGTGCATCGATGTCACATACTTGAATGATGCTCATCCTAAGGACTGTTACCCCTACCAAGGATTGATACCCTAATCGATGCCACCGTTGGGCACGAGATGCTGAGTTTCATGGATGGTTTTAGCGGTTATAATCAGATCAAAATGCACAAAGATGACACCCTCAAGGTATCTTTTATAACTGATTTTGGTGTCTTCTGTTATCTTGTTATGGCTTTTGGACTTAAGAATGCATGAGCTACTTACCAAAGGTTGGTAAATAAGATATTTTCCCATCCAATTGGGAAGACCATGGAGGTCTATGTTGATGACATGTTAGTCAAAATCCTAGCCAAGGACGATCATATTAATCACCTTAGAGAGGTATTCGAAGTGTTGAGGCATCACAAGATGATGTTAAACCCCACCAAGTGTCCTTTTGGTGTTGGGTTTGGAAAATTTTTGGGTTACTTGGTCTCGAAGAGGGGAACCGAGGCCAACAGTGACAAGATCAAAGCCATCTTGGACATAAAGCCACCACGCTCCATCAAGGACGTTCAGAAGCTGATAGGAAAAATCGCAGCTCTAAGGAGGTTTATCTCCAAGTCTGGAGACAAATGCCTGCCCTTTTTTGAAACCCTGAAGAAGGTGAAGAATTTCGAGTAGACAGCTGAGAACCAAGAGGTTTTCGAGCAGCTGAAGAAGTACATGACTGAAGCTCCCATTGCTGGCCAAACCAAGTCCAGAGGATATCCTTTACTTATACCTCACGGTCTCTGAACAAGTTGTGAGTGCTGTACTGGTAAAGGAAGAACAGAAACTCCAGAAGCTTGTCTACTATGTAAGTAAACTACTCCACGGAGCAAAATTGAACTATTCCACTACTGAGAAATTCGCACTTGCCCTGATTACAACCTCGAGAAAGTTGAGACCATACTTTCAGGCTCACAATATAGAAGTCCTGACGGACCAACCTTTAAGGAGACTTAATGGCTCCTCGGCGATGCCCAGGAGGCACGCAAGTTGTCGGTGAGAGCATTGAGATATTTATTGATTGAAGGCCTTCTATACAAAAGGTCATTTTTTATTCCATACTTAAAGTGATTGAGACCTCTTGAAGTAGAGGAGGCACTTAAGGAAGCCCATGAGAGGATTTGTGGACAGCACTTGGGGAGCAGGGCCCTCGCTCGCAAGATAACCCAATTGGGATTCTACTGACCAACTATGCTAGCTGATGTAAAGGCTTATGTCAAGAAATATGACAGATACTAGAGGCACGCCCCGATAGTACGACATCCCCCAGAAAGGCTTACATCCATCAGCAAAACCATCTATTTTGCAATGTGGAGAATGAATATACTTGGTCCATTTCTTGTGGCATAGGGATAGAGGAAGTTCATTGTAGTAGCCATAGACTACTTTACAAAGTGGATTAAGGCTAAGGCATTAGCCAAGATAACCACCAAGCACATTACCCAATTTTTCTGGGAAAATGTGATATGGCGGTTTGGTATCCCACGCATCCTTGTCACGAATAATGGGAAACAATTTGATAATGTAGAGTTCAGAGAATATTTTGATGATAACTGCATAGAGCTTCACTTTACCTCGGTTGCACACCCACAAACAAACGGGCAGGTGGAAGTTTCTAACAAAATCATCCTTGATGGACTTAAGAAAAGGGTCGAATGTTCGAGGAACACTTGGGTGGATGAGTTGATGCCTATACTATGGGCGTATCGTACCACCTGCAAAGTGACAACTAAACCTACCCCATTCATGCTGGCTTATGGAGCCGAAGTTGTAGTACCTCTAGAGATCACCCTTCTATCGCCTAGGGTCGAAGCTTATGCACCAGAGACTAACAAAGAAGGCATGAGTCTCGCTCTCGATCTCGTTGATGAGGTTAGAGATGAAGCCAACGCCCGCGATGCAGAGCATCAACGAAGAGCCTCCCTCTATTATAATAGAAGGGTTAAAGAATGGTTTTTTCAGAAAGGCTACTTCGTCTTGAGAAAGATTGAGGCATCAGGAGTTGAAGAGAAAGGAAAGCTAACCCCTTACTGGGAAGGGCCGTATAAAGTCAAGAAAACATTAAGATGAAGATCCTACAAGTTGGAAAACCTAAACGATGACGAAGTGCCTCGTACCTGGCATGTTTCGAACCTGAAGGTTTATTATGTTTAGGACATGAAATACATGTTCCTAGTATTTAGTAGTAGATGGAGGAATAAGGTCGAGCAGTGTATGATCATCTAATGAATGAAAGTCCCGAAGGATCAAAGTACCGAAGATAAAAGAAGAATATGAAATCAAACTCAAATGCAGGAGATCCTGAAGGATCATAAATCAATTCACGATGGATAATTAGGTTACACACCGAAAATGTTCAAGTCCATGAATGACCGCAAATAGATAACCGCTAAATAAAAGCCACACACGAAAAATAAAGCCATGCAAGGCCATAATATTGATGGACAATCTAGAGTCCATAATCAAATGATTGGTCAATAGTAGTAACCTCAGAAACATCCCAAAGGCTAGGAAAGCCTTGCTGATTTACCATATCCGGGTAAGAGCTATGAACAGAGCCAGTGGACATGTTAACAGAGCGCATCACATCATTATGAGTGTCCATCAGCTTGAGAAAGTCTTCGGACTAATGATAAATTCCAGGAGAGCTCTAGAATCCCAATCTTGATACATTCTCTCAAGTTTCTTCGTCAATGCCTCCAAGGTCATACGCTCACTCCTCAATCTCAAACTCTTAATTAAAGAAGATGTAAAGTAGGCATTGGCCTAACAAGAAAAAGATATTAGAAAACTAACTTCATGAAATGCATTTGGTCGACCAAAGTCTACACTACAGACTCCAGCCGACCAAAGAAGGCCGATCAGTCCCCAAAGTAGGCCTTTGACCGACCGAACATCCCTCGGAAAGGACTACAGCCAATCGTCCGACCAAGAGCAGGAGGGGCCGAGTCCTTCACAAGGAGGCCTCTGGCCAACTAGAACCTCCTGTGAGGTTGGTACAGGGCCTCTTGAAGGATTTTCGGTGACCCTCCCAGAAATTTTTTGAATGTTTTTTAAAAATTTGGCGCCCACCGTTCACGAGAATAAGTTTTGTGAAGACTAGAACGTCCATGAAAACAGCTTTCCTGAAGAGTAGAACGTTCACAAGAACAAGTTTCATGAAGACTAGAACATCCACGGAAGAGTAGAACGTTCACGAGAACAAGTTTTTTGAATTCTAGAACGTCCACGAAAATAAGTTTTGTGAAGAGTCAAACGTTCACGAGAACAAGTTTCATGAAGACTAGAACGTCCATAGAAACAAGTTTCGTGAAGTGTAGAACGTTCACGAGAACAAGTTTCGTGAAGACTAGAACGTCCACGGAAAATAAGCTTCGTGAAGAGTAGGACACCTAGTTAGTGATGCCTAGTCCTCCACATGGAAGGGTTGGGCCGACTAGAACCCTCACGGAGGGAAATAAGTTTCGTGAAGAGCAGAACGTTCACGAGAACAAGTTTAATGAAGAGTAGGACTCTCACAGAGATGAGATTTTGCCCTACCAAGAGTTAGTGATTCCTAGTCCTCCTCGTAGAAGGGTTAGGCCGACTAGAATCCTCACGGAGGGAAACAAGTTTCATGAAGAGTAGAACGGTCACGAGAACAAGTACAAAATGTTCGCGAGAATAGGAGCAGAACATTCACTAGAACAAGTATAGAATGAGTACAAAATGTTTACTAGAATGATACAGAACATTCACAAACGCAAGAACGGAGAAGCTACAAGAGGCTCTAGGACCACCATGGTGGCTCCATGGCCAACTAAGAGCAAGTTTGGCCGAGTAGGCCACAAGAAGGCCTTAGGGCCGACTAGGACCTCCTGTAAGGATGGTTCAGGCCCTCCTGAAGGTTTTTCGGTGGCCCTCCTAGGAAATTTCTTGAAAACTTCTGAAAAATTGAGTGCCCAACAAGAATAAGTTTTATGAAGATTAGAACGTCCAAGAGAACAAGATCCGTGAAGGACTAGAACGTCTATGGAAACAAGTTTCGTGAAGAATAGAACGTTCACTAAAATGAGTACAAAACATTCACCAGAATGAGTATAGAATGTTCACTGGAACAAAAATAGAAGAACCACAAGGGGCTCTAGGATGGCTGACCCAGAGCAGAAAAAGCCTAGCAGATCACATGAAGGGCTTGAGGCCTAGTAGAAGTTTCTGCAAAAAAAATCAGGACGTTTACCTCCCGGCCATCAGGAGGCTCAGCTTTAGCAGACCAGGAGGAGCCGAGCAGGCTACATGGAGAGGTGAGGCCGAGCAGGACCTCCTAGGAAGATGGTCCAGGGGGTCCTGTAGGTTTTTCGGTGACCCTCCTACGAAAATTTTTGAAATTTTTTACAAAAAATTGGAAAATTTTGATTTTTTTTAAATTTTCAGGATTTTAAACTTAGCCCCGATTAGGGTCAATTAGTGAGATTTAGGGCCGATTAGTGTATATTACACGTAATTAACCTAAATCAATGGTAATTAGTGGTTCGTGTGATATAATTTACCCCGATTTGGGTCGTTTAACTTATTTACGCACATGATTAATGTGAACCAGGGATAAATAGTGTCTCGTGCATACTAATTTTTTTCCCTAACAATACAACAAGAATTACAGAAGGGGGTTGAATGTAATTCTGGCTTCTTTTTTAAGATTTAACAACAGTTCTTAACTCGACAAATATATATGTGTCTTGATTTGCAAAGTGTGGAATGAAAGGATTAAATAAATGAAACACAAAGTAATAAAAACACAAGTCTTTAAAACTTTCTGGTGGATTTGAATGTATCCACCAGATTTATATATATATATATATATATATATATATATATCAATTTGAGAACTCTGTGTAGCTCAAATTGGCTCACAGTTGCTTTACAAGTTAAACAAAACAAACTGCTGAGAAATTCTTGACAGATATAACTTTTTCTATTTCTCTTCTAAAATGTGTTTACTTAGTTATTTGTTCTACTAGCTATACTTGGTTTATATATCACCAAGTTTACATGGTAATAAGACAAGATAATAAAATAAAACCTATCAAGTCTAACTCCATGCTGCTTCATTACTCTATTCCAGCATCTTTGAAAATCTTCATAACTTGCATGGAAATGGTAATGCTTCTTTGTTCTCAATTTCCTGCTAAACAGGCTGCCGCATTCCTTTTGCAAACACCCAACGCATGTGACTGTGTTGTCACTGTCAACAGATATTTGAATTTGATCATCCGTCGGATACATGCTCTTCATCCGTCGGGTGTCTTTGTTGAACATCCGTCGGGTAGCTTTGTTGATCATCCGTCGGGTAGCTATTTGACACTTGACTCCATTTCATTTATGCAGAATTACAAGACATCTCATATTTACAATTAATCAACCTATTCTGCATATCTACTAGTAGTCAACATGACTTATAAGCTCCTACAAAATCCACACAAAGTTGTTTGCAGAAATGTGCTACAATACTTATTATTACATAAGCTACTCACTCGATGAATGTCAAATCATCATCCGTCGGGACTATATTGAATCATCCGTCGGGACTATATTTTGATCACCCGTCGAGTACTACAAAATTCACTAAGTTAAATCTACTAAGGTGATTTGATTAATTTATCATCATGTTTACAACATATTCCTAACAATCTCCCCCAATTTATGTCTACTGGAATTGTAGCCATAAATTAAGAGAAACTCGATGATAATAAAACACTCTAAAAATATAAATTGAAAATAGTAGATAAAACTGATAAGTGCTGCAAATTTTACTGAAAATTGAACAATGCAAATTATACAAAGAATAGCTCACAATCATTATCAAGGTGCTCCTCTAGTCTGAGCATATAAGTCTATTTCCTTGATTGTCTAGGTTTCTTCCCAAGCCTCCTGTTGTTCTCTTCTATCTGGTTTTGGAGTTGTCTGTGGAATTTAAGTTCATCAGCTTCTGAGAGATTTAGCATTCCTCGCATTTCCAATAGAGTCTCATTGCTTGAGATACTCAACTGGTCCTCCAATCTGAAAAATCTTCTAACTCCCTTTTCATCCCTAAATTCCATCAACCAATAAGGCCTCAAATGCACTCTCTTTCCTGTGAAGGGAATTGACAGAGTTTTTGGAAGTGCATCTTTGGCTCTATTACTCCTCAGCTCCTCAATCTTCTTTAGAACTAACCTTCTAGCAGTCACATGGTATCCAAATTTCTGTTTAAAAGATGAGTAGATCTTTATTAGCACAGATTGGCTTTCTAAAAGAATCCTGTGAAGTGGCCATATGATCTCTTTTCCTCTCTTATATTTGAATACCAGTCTTTCAGGAAGATGTCTGTGAGAATCAATTCCTCTAACTTCTTCCATTTCATCTAAGTAGAGGTTAATGTCAGAAACTCTTTGATATCACAAATGTACAACATATCTCATTTGTTGACTGTGGATTGAGATTTGACTAGGGTCTTGGATTTGAGAGTCACTGGTTTCACTTTCTTTCTAGCTCTTGTCTTTGTCTTATTTATCTTGAAGATAGGAAAGTTTAACTCAGGAATTGGCAAACTATCCTAGTCTACTGGCTCATCCTTAGGAATAATGGGTTCACCATGAATGTTCCTAGTTGGATCCACCACCTTGAATTCTTTAAATACCACTGAGGGTTTTGATGTCTGAGTTAAAGTTGTAGACATTTTGGGAATGTGGTCTTCCTTTTCCTCATCACTAAAGTCCAATTTCCTCTTGGAATGGAGTTTGTATCTGAATCTTCTTTTCTGCTGTGGTTCTTCTTGCACTTTCAGATCCTTAGGTTCATTAATTACAGTTGGTTGTCCAGGAATTTCTGTTGTGGTTTTTACAGCTTAAAGCTTGGCCAAGATAGCAGCTTGCTTCTTCTTTTGTTTAAGCTTTTTAGCATCTAGAGCATCTTGCTTCTTTTCTTACCTGATTCTTTCTTTCTCTTCATTCTTAGCTTCCACAAACATGGGGTGTCCAGCCACCACATAAATTTCCTTACCATTTCTGTAAATCTTGGCTAGTCTTCTTTTGAGTGCTGAATCGGATGAATCTTTATAAAAGGCAATTGACCTAGCCAACAGTTTCTTCTCATCTGGCCTAGGTGTCTCATACACAGTATCCATAGGATTCCTGTCTGAAAACTTTGAGTAGTTTCTTTTAGGATTTATGATGAAATCTACTTTTGGAGATTTGATGCAAGATGTTTTGCCTTTTTTCAGATAATTCATATTCATTTCATTCACATAAATGTTGTTGACTTGAGAGTGATGAATGAATGTTTTGTCTGGCTTCTGAATTGGCCCAAAATTTTGTTGAATTTCTGCATCTATCTTTCTCCATTTTTCTTTCAACTCCTTCTCAGCTGTTGCTACATCAATCTTTAGCAGTTTGTCATCTGTGTTTAGTTTTACTGCCGCCAGATTTATGATGTCAATGTTGTCCATGGCTGGTGGCTTTGTGAAAATAATTGTTGGCACAATTACTTTGCTGACTTGGATGTTTAGTACTTTCTGCTCCCCCTCACTCCTTGATCCCTCTTGACTGATTGGGACAATAGCACTTTCTTTCTCCCCTTTTTCTTATCAGCAAGTTGAGTAGAGGAAGAGGTTTGTGCTACCACTAGCTTTTGAAGCAAGTCTGTTTGTTATTCTTGATGTAGATGAATAGCTGTTAGAGAAACTTCCATAGCAGTCATTCTTTTATCCAAGGAATCCATCATGGTTACAAGATAAGTGTTCCTCCTTAGCTGTCTTTTAATATCAATCGTTGTAGCTTCTGGAAGTTTAGCATCCAATCTTTCAGAAATATCCTTTTTCATTTGATCAAGCTCACTTTTGATAGAAGTGACATCCTGATTATGTTGAAAGCTTTGGATTTGTTGTAATTGAAGAGAAGCAAGGTGTGCTTGTAGGAGCTTCTTGGTCACATCCTTTTGGGAGGATGCAACTAGTAATGAGCTTAAATCCTTTTTAAGCACTGCAGTTTGTTGAGAAACTGCAGTGTGGCTAGGCTGGGAAACACTCACCTCTCCAACCTTATTCTTACGGCTTCTTTGATTTTCACCCTGTCCCTCACCTTTTTTACCTTCCTTCACACTCCCCTTATTAGGTTTAGTAGATTTTACAATTGATTTCTTTTGAAAGAAATCAGAGGGGGCTTTCTTAGCTTTGGATTTTGGAATTTTTGTTTTGGCAGCTTGGGTAGGCATCTGTCTAGTCATTGGCACAGATGCCATAGCTACACTAGAAGGCAAAGAAATGTGTGAGGTTGGAAGAGTAGAGATAGTAGAAATTACCTCACTTACCTGAGGTCCCTCCATTACTGGAAAATAGTATAAGGGTACCTCCTTATGATGATTTGCTCTATTAAGATATGCAATTATTCTTCTTTCTTGAACCTAACAATTCAGCTTGTTGGTTGGATTCTCAATCACAATATCCTCAATAAGTTGGTTGGCAAGCATCATAAAGAATCTAGCATAATAGACACTTTTACCTCTCTTATTAAGTTCTCCTAACTTAAAGACTAACTTAAACAAAACCGAGTCACTTAAAGACTAACTCAAACAAAACTGAGTCACTGAAATTGAAATACTTATCAGTAAGTAGCATGTAAAGCATGTTAAGCATGGATATATTGATAGAGTCAAAATTGCTAACCTTACCAGAAAACACTTTAGTTACCACATCACACAGATAACTTCATTCTTTCCTAAGACCCAACCTTCTAATTTCACTTAATTTAAAGGTAGTGAGTACATAGCCCATAGAGTTAAGCATGTTAACAATGTCAGTGTTTGTGTGTGAAGTAGTAACATTGTTATCAGGGATTTTAAAGCATGCTTTGACAATATCACTATTTATGCAAAATTGTTTACCTTTTAGAGTGAAAGTGATGGTCTTGTCTGTTGAGTTGTACACTGTGGTTGTCCATATCTCCTCTACAACCTCACAGTAAATAATGGGTGATTCCAGCATGGTATAGTTGAGTTTGCAGTTCTTCACAAAGTCCATCATTTTGTGATAGTCACCAGACTGTTGAATCTCCTTGTTTACTAAAGCTGAGAAGTTATTTTTCTCATAGATGTAACCGGTATGAGAGATGATTTTCACTACAGGTGCCATTGCTAAAGATTTAAAAGTTTGCAGAGGGAGAATTTGATTTTGAGAAGAAAGAAGTTAGAGCAATTGAATCTTGAGAATGATAAAAGAAAAGATTGAAAATGAATTTAGATTTTATACAATCTCAGAAATAAACTGACAAAAATAATAAAGCAAAATAAAGTGACTAATAAAAATTACCTAAAATAGCCGTTTAAAAATGAATAAACTATAAAAATTCTGTCACTAATCCGTCGTGTCATGCTTACAAACTGTAAGTATACTCGATGGATAATGTTCAGAGAATTAACGACTAAGATTGAGACAATTCGACGGATGAGGATAAATCAGTTATCCGTCGAGTTATAAAATATTCCAGAAAAATAATTGATTTTTATTTACAAATTGAATTCCGACGGATGATCAAACTCGATGGATAATGATCATCCGTCGGGATGTAAATTTTGACTTAGCCAAAATTTCATCCAAAACAGAAAAATCAATTAACTTGCTTGGAAATGGTAAAGCTTCTTTGTTCTCATTTTCCTGCTAAACAGGCTGCCACATTCCTTTTGCAAACACCCAACGCATGTGACTGTGTTATCACTGTCAATAGATATTTGAATTGATCATCGGTCGGGTACTTTCTTGACATCCATCGGGTAGCTTTGTTGCTCATCCGTTGTGTAGCTTTATTGATCATCCGTCGGGTAGATATTTGACACTTGACTCCATTTCACTTATGCAGAATTACAAAACATCTTATATTTATAATTAATCAACCTATTCTGCATATCTACTAGTAGTCAACATGACTCATATGCTACTATAGAATCTACACAAAGTTGTTTGCAGAAATGTGCTGCATTACTTTTTGTTATATAAGCTACTCACCCGGTGGATATCAATTAGTCATCCGTCGGCACTATATTGAATCATCCATCAGGACTATAATTGATCATTCATTGGATGCTAAAAAATTCACTAAGTTAAATCTACTAAGGTGTTTTGTTTAGCTTATCATCAAGTACACAACATATTCCTAACACCTACTTTCCCATTTCTATTGTTTTTCTTTTTAGTTTCTGTTTTAACCTCAATCTTTTCTAATCTGTCATTCAATTGCTTGATGGACAGATGACCAACATTCACTTTCTTCTCCTTCTTCACTTGACTTGATTATCCTGAAACAAAGTTTTTGGAAGCTGATCCATATTTTTCATTCAACTTGGAAATTTGGCTTTGCTCACAGGTTTGCTCACAGCCGACGGTTGTGGCTCTTTGTCAATCGATGGATAATCCTTTTGATTATTCGACGGATAATTCTCATCATCCGTCAAGTCCACATCTATTAGAAATCCTTCAACCAAATTGGATTCCAGCTTCTCATTACTCTTTTTCCAGGCTGCATCACAAAAGTATTCAATATCTTGAACTTTAGTGATTTGAGCATGGACATCTCTGGATGATTTCCATGCTTTAATCACTTCCTGTTCTCGTTCAAGCTACTTCTTTAAAATATCTTCTTTCTTCAAGGACTCAGTTAATTCATCCTTAGCAATCTTACACTCAATTCTCAATTTTTCAAATTTAATAAACTGAGACTCTAGCACATTATTCCTCTCACTTAAAAATAAATTGTTTTCTTTAATTTTATCATTTTCCTTAGTGAGGGACTTAAATGTAACAAGCAAGTGATATAATTCTGTAGACATGTCATTGATTGCATCATTACACTCAGCTTTAGATAAAAGTGCTAGGTTAGTTGTGATTACCTGATTACTTGAAGAACTTGTTTATGTTTCATCAGACTTGGTCGTCAAGGCTAGATTGACATAGCTTACATCCTCATCTGCATCCAATCCATCAGCTGCCCAGTCATTTTCCTGTGTAATAAAAGCCCTTTCCTTTTGCTTGAGCAACTCAAAATATTTATGTTTGTAATCAACAGGCTCAAACTTCTTTTTGCTGGAATCTGACTTTCTACACTCAATGGCAAAATGCCCTGCCAAGCCACATTTGAAACATTTGAATTTGGATTTATCCACCATGTTTCTACTTGGCTTGGCTGCTCCAAAGTTCTTTTTGAACTTGAGCTTGGAAAATCTTCTGGAAAGGAATGATAAATGCTCATCAATATCATCCATGTCATCTTAGCTCAAATGATTTCATTTTCAGCTACCATCCCTTTGCCCTTGTTGTAATATTTGGGATATATCGTGTAATTATGTTGTTAATAAATGATTAATATATGTGTTCAGTATCCATTATGTGAATTAATTGTTAAGTGTTATCTGTGTTTGGATTTTTAAAAATAATATTAATTGAGTAATTTAATTTTTATATGTCCAAAATAAAATATAGATAATTGTCATATCTTCCTAATTATTTTTATGTTGATTTATGGATTTATAAGGATCATATGAAATTTATAAAATCTTTTTCTGAGTATTTAAAATCTATTTTATAAAAACGGGAACCAACCGACGTCACCCGTTGTTACGTTTTTGGAGCCCGAAACTCTTCCGAGAACTCCTTCCTAACCTAATTGTAATATTCCGAGCATATTCCATGTTTCGACTTTTTCGATCCGGCGTACGGTTTGTTCTGCGCGGGTCCCGGCGCAACATTTTCGATACAATATTTGTTTCGGTAAATCAATAAAACCCGTATTTTCGATAAACGGGAGCTTTTTATTAAACTATCCCAATTATCACCTCGTAGTACGTGTAACCAGGCGCTGAGACCAAGACCGCAGTACAAATTGTACTGGTTTGGATAATTATCCCGAAAACCGAAACTGTTTGGATCAGTTTTTATCAATAAACGTACCGTTTTATATCCGGAATGATCCAACGGGATACTAATTTTTTGTAATTATAAATAGCCCTTTTCCCGTATTTTATTTCGTATCAAAATCATTTGCGGATAGTTAATTTTATAATTTTTAGAGAAAAACCCTAATTTCATAAACTGTTCTAAGAATCAAACAGCAAAACGAAGGCGTTACCGATCTCTGTTTTCAAAGCTTGAGTAACCAAAACGAAGGATTTGAAGTGTTCTACCAGATTCTGAGCTTCGTTTTACTGCAGAAATCAAGGGTATTTTTCTATATTTTTATTTATTTTCGAATTAATTTTATTAAAAATATGAATTTTTGTTTGGATGATTGTTTGTATGATTTGATGATTGCATGTTGTAGAGCTTGTTTTTCTGATGATTTTGATATATTATACGTCTGATTTGGAGTTCAGTAACATGTTCAAATTTGAGTTTGATTTTCGAATTTTAAAATTAGGGTTTATAACCCGTATGAATGTTCGTAATTGAAATTTGGGGGTTTCTTATTTTGGAATAGATTGATGTTGTGGTATAGTGGGTTGTGTTCTCTGTGAAATTTTCAATCCAGTCGTACAAGTTTCATGAATCAACGAGGTCTGTAGAGAAGGGAGTTGTGTTTTGAAGTTTACGTCGAGCTCGCCGGAAACCGGAGAACTTCTCGGCCAAATTTCGGCCAACTCAGGGATTGTTAGGTTGATTTGATGGTATGGTTAGATTCCTGGTAAATTGTAGATTAAATCTGGAGTTTTTGGTGGTGGAAGGATGCCGAAGTTGAGTTCTCCGGCGAACCCGACTGTTTTCCGGCGATGGGCTGGAAAATTGCAGTTTAGTACCCCAACTTTTGAAAACGATGAAGTTCAGTCCCTGAACTTTCCAGAGTTTGCAAAAGTTAGATTCCTGTTTTAAAAATATTTAAAAATCATATTTCCTATTTATTTTTATTATAAAAATTCAATTTTTAATTTTTGAAAATTCTAAAAATTATTATTTTAATTCCAAAAATTATTTTTAATCCAAAATAAATCTGAATTAATTAGTGAATTAATTTCAGTTAATTTTTAATTGATTAATTGGTCAATTAATTCGAAAATTAATTGATTAATTGATTTAATTAATTATTAATTGATTTTAATTAATTATTTAATTAGATTTAATTATTTAAAATGATTTAAAAATTCCAAAAAAATAGTTTCGAGCTTTAAAATATTATTCTAAATTATTTCCAAGGCTCGATAATTATTATAAAATTGTTTCGGAGCCAGAATTGACCAACCGAACCCTGTTTATTATTCCGAAATTAATCCAACGACCCGTTTTAATTCCGAAAAATGTTTTAAAAATCATTTTAAATACCTGAAAGCCTGTTTATGACCCGAGACTTATTTATAAATGATATATCATTGATTATGTGACATGTTATGTGTTATATGTGACTTGTTGGTTGACTGTCGGCCTTTATATTCGATGTTTACTGGTTTATTGTGTAACTTTCAATCCGTTAATCGGATTTGGGTGAAACGAAGGGTAGATAGAAGTATGTATTGAATAGAATCATATGAGTTAAATATTGATAGATGCTTATGACATGTGAGCAGAAGAGGCAAGGTGTATGAAAGGGAAACAGGTAGTTGAGGAGTAAGACGGTTGAGATTGGAAACGAGTGCAGTGTAGTAAGCTAATACCAGGCAAGTGTTCTGAACTTTCTCGAGATATTGTCGTGATTGATATTCCTGTTTTATATTGTAAGTGCTTTGAAGCACTGGACCCTAAACCTTGATTCCAGTTATTGATCTTGAGCCGTAACCTGATTCTTTCTAGACCATCGATTGTTGTATACCCCAAACACGAACCTCAAATATACGATACTACTCCACAAATATATACAAACTAAATATTAAACACTGAACCAGATTGCTTACACATTCAAACCTTTGTATTTTACGCTTTGAAAGACCAAATCCTTAAAACCCTGAAACATTAATTCATTGTTAGCCAATTCTTTCATTACCTAACATCCAAACTTTGAAAATGCTCTTTTGATCCTTATGCAAATTAAAACCTTTTCATTATGGAACATCAAATGTTGTTAATAATTCTGGATATTGTTTATTATTGCTTATTCTGTTATTATGTTAGAATTGGATTGTTTTTATAAAATTATGGACCAGATTCGTGGTCAGACCATATAATGTTCAAGTTAGGCCAATGTGTGCCTTGGATCCAGTAGTTAGAGCAGTGTTGTGTGCTTTGCTCGGAGTTAGTGCGTGACTGATCAGCAGCCTAACCTTGGTTTTTAAAATGAAAATATAATATCCAATTCTAAATCATAATCCATTGTTCACTTGATATCATAACCATGTTCACCTGATGATCATTATTCTCAGTTTTGTCATTGTGATTTGCTGAGCTAGTTAGCTCATTTGTGCGATATTGTTTCTGTTCTTTTCCAGTTAAAAAGGAACCGATTGGTACTGAGGATCCCCAGTCCAGCATGAGAGCTAGGGGTTCAGGTTGATTGAGCTGAGCTAGTAGGCTTCTTTTGGGATAATTTAAGTTTGTAAAAGTTTGTAATAATGTTTAATACTCAGTTATGAGTTGGATAGTTGGGATTTGAACGGTTTGTAATATAAGTAGATGTGTTTGGCTTGTGTGCATACTTTAACCTGTTGCGGTCCGTGGTAGTTGGTAAGTAGGGTCACTGCATATTATTATTATCTTTATTATTGTTATAAGCAGGTTATGAATAAGGTGTGTGTGGACCCCAAACTTCTGACCCGGGTTTGGAGGGCGCCACAGATTTGGTATCAGAGCTATAGGTTATAAGTCACTGACACAAGCCTAGGTTGACGGGAGTGGGTAGAGGATTAGGATTAGAAGTAAGGAATAGAAAGATAGAACGTCGAGAGGTTGAGTGCTTTGGTATAACAGGTATTAGTGTAATTCGCGTTATGGTTCGAGATTCTTATATTGCGATATGATTTCAGATAGCAGCGATGGCCGACTCTTTTGTTCCCGTATCAGCTGATCACTCAGAGCCTTCAGTTGGAGTGCCGTCTTCGGATCCACATCCTATTGTTCCACCAGTATTGGCTATTCTACCTCCACCTGTGTTGCAGCCCGTACCACTGCAGGCTATTCCACCTCCAGGCATGAGGCCACCTATCAGAGGACCCCCACCTGCTGATTCAGGCTTTACTAGTCATTCAGTTACAGGAGTACCTTTCTAATTCTCTTCCTATCCTGTCCCATATCATCAGTTTGAGGCTTGCCTTATGGAGCATCGATTCCTACAGGGTCAGATCCAGGAGTTATTGCATATCATGCATACCAGAGAGGTTGGGAGTGGTGAGAGGCGACTTAGAGAGAGGCTCCAGGCGTTTCGTAGAGCAGCTGCTGTGAGGATTGCTGAGGCTACACATGAGGACATCACTCTTGATTTCCTAGTAGAGTGGGCTAAGTGGGTTCTAGAGGAGCTTGAGGAGATTGGAGGTCCAGATTTGCCATGAGCCAGAGATTCAGAGATGGAGATACTGAGCAGTGTTATTATGGTCGTGTAGTATGTGTAGTAGTGTGTAGTGTGTATCAGTAGACTTTTGAGTTATATTTATAGACTAGCTATGCTGACTAGTGAGTAGGTTGTTGTACCTTTTTTGCTTTTACTTTTGAAGCGTCTTTACGCTTGTACTACCTAAAACTTTTGGATCTATATATATCAGTACCTTCTTCTTTTCCAGCACTGTCATTTACTTTATTACACCTGTTTTACTTTACCTTATTTATTGCACCAGCTATACCCTGCGATACCATGTACCATGTTTTCCATAACTGTTTATATTCTGTAAAGAAGCATGCAATTTACTTAGTTACAACTGTTTTCAAAAAAGAGATATTTCTGTTTTACAAAACTGTTCTTTTATGCAAAAGATTTGATTCAAAAGCTAAATAAGTTGTTTGATTCTTTACAGAAAAATGCCTCCTAGAAGAAATACCCGCACCAACACCCAGAATGAAGAAACCAACAACAATAACAACCAAGATGATACAAATCCAAATGTGAACCCAGGACCCATGGACCCAGCAATAGCCCAGATTCTTCAAATCTTGGCCCAACAAACAGTTCACCTGGCACAACAACAACAAAGACAGACCAATCCCCAGGTAACTTTCAAAACTTTTCAGGCAGTAAACCCACCAGAATTCAAGGGTTCCTTTGAGCCGATTAAAGCAAATGTTTGGTTAAAGGAAATAGAGAAGGTGTTTGCCTTAGTAAAAGTAAAGGAAGAACAGAAGGTTGAGTTTGCAAGTTACTATCTGAAGAACGAGGCCACCTATTGGTGGGAGATGGTGAAGACATTAGAAGGTACAGATGTTATTACTTGGGAGAGGTTTAAGGAATCGTTTTTAGAAAAGTATTTTCCTCAGTTTGTCCAAGATCAAATGGAGCTGAAGTTTTTAGAATTAAAGCAAGGGAACCTATCGGTAACAGATTATGAGGGTAAGTTTGAGGAATTGTCAAGGTATGTGCCGTCGTATGTGGATACTGACAGGATGAAAGCTAAGAGATTCCAGCAAGGCTTGAAGCCATGGATCAGAACAAAGGTAGCTATTTTTGAATTGGAGACCTATGCAGGAGTGGTACAGAAGGCCATGATCGCGGAGACAGAGAGTGAGATGTCACAGAAGGAGAAGGAAAGCAAGAAAATGAAATTTGAAGGGAGTGAAGGTCAGTCACAATCAGGGAAGTTTCCAAATTTTAAGAAAGGCAAGTTTCAGCCAGGGAGAAATTTTAATTTTAAGAGACAGAAGGCAGGCGACGGAGGCCAGGGCAACCGTCCAGTTAATGCGAATCAGCCGAATCAGTTGAGACTAACTTTTCCAGATTGTCAAGTATATGGAAAGAAGCATGGAGGAGTCTGTAATAAGTTAAATGTGGTATGTTTCAAATGCAACCAGAAAGGGCACTATTCGAGGGAGTGCCAAAATCAGCCAGCAAGAGAGCCAGCAAATAAGGATCAGCCTATCCGGAATCCAGCAGTAAAGGTTCCAGCCATTGGATTTACGTGCTTCAAATGTGGAAAGCCAGGACATATGGCCAGGGATTGCAAGACACCAGCCCCAGTCAGTAATGTATTGAGGATTATGGGATCTACCCCAACAGTGAATAAGACTCCAAGAGCTAGAGTTTTTGACATGTCTGTGAAGGATGCTATCCAGGATACGGATGTCGTGGCAGGTACGCTTAATGTGAATTCTTTATGTGCCAAAGTGTTAATAGATTCGGGAGCAACTCGATCGTTTGTTTCACACGATTTTGTTAGTAAGTTAAATTGTCCAGTTGAGTAATTAAATGAAATAATGACTGTGGAATTGGTAAATCAAGAACAAATATCTGTTAATCAAGTTTGTGGGAATTGTGAGATTGAGATTTCTGGTAGTAAATTTTGTGTAGATTTGATACCATTTAAGTTAGGGGAGTTTGACGTTATATTAGGGATGAATTGGTTATCTAAGCACGATGCCCATATAGATTGTCGAAATAAGAAGGTAATAGTGAAAACGCCAGATGAAAGAATAGTAACGTTCAAGGGTCAGAAACAAGTAAAGAAGTTCTTAACGATGATTCAAGCCAAGAAGTTACTACGACAAGGATGCGAGCATTTCGTGGCATATGTGATTGACAGAAGTCAAGAACCAACAAAACTTGAAGATATTCCAGTTGTGAATGAATTTCCAGACGTGTTTCCCGATGAGTTACCAGGACTTCCTCCAGATAGAGAAATTGAGTTTGCAATTGACTTAGCACCTGGAACAGAACCAGTATCCAAGGCCCCGTACAGAATGGCGCATGTTGAGATGAAAGAGCTAGCGAAGCAATTGC